>NC_054539.1:70615255-70743402 GCF_017654505.1 Polyodon spathula
TATTATTATTATTATTATTATTATAACGGCCAGGCAGTTTTACGGCTTCCAAGCTCAGTACCAGTTGAAAATTTTGATAACCTTGATTAAAAAAAGAACATCATTTTTCCCTATTTGAATTCCATTGTCCCCAGGATGATGCCTACCAGGTTAAGAGACAGTTGGTTAAATGATTTGCACACAGAAGCAGTTTGATGTTTGGGGCGTGTTTTGCAAAATTTGGTGGCAGCCATTTTAGAAATTTATCGCAGGAAGTCTTGCTTCGCAAACTTGAAGCGAGTTTGGTTGATGAGGACGCATGCGAAGTTTCACATTAATCGGTTCACCGCTTCCCAAGAAGATTTTGAAAGCTTTTAAAGAAATGCTCCAGGTGGCCATCTTGGTTGACGCAGGAGCGCAGTTTTTTTTTTTTTTGCATTTGAACTGTAATCTACACGGGGTGATACCTGCCAAATTTCACCTTGATTGGTTACACCGTGTGTGAGTAGGGATAGTTTAAAGTTTTGGGAGGAAAAATGAAAATAATAATAAAATAAAAAAATCTTTACAATAACAATAGGCACCCCAAGCCACCCTGGAAGCCTAATAATAATAATAATAATAATAATAAATAATAATAATAATAATAAAAAAACTTGGCAAGTATGTGTTAATAATAAAGAAATGTATTACAATAATCTGTATCCGCCTGTCACATATCCGCCCTAAATTTTGATCCGCCATGATCAAGCTCTTCAGCAACATTAGCTTATTATTGAACAGGAAAGATTAGTTCAGATATTGTAGATGCTACCAAAGTTTTTGTACACTGTGTTGTATTGCTCCGTGCGCTGCCATTGCTGTTCAGTGTGTTGATATGTAAATAAATCCTGTTCGCCTGCGGGGCATATCAACTTCAACCTCCCTCTCGATCTCCTGCCTGTCACTCAGCAGCGAATGAACACACCCACACGGCAACTCTGTCACAAGCATTAATACCCCGTATCTAATAAACATGGGATTCAGAGATGCTTCTTAATAAAAAACCTGCATCTCAAAACAATAATTGTGTGAATACTGTAATTGTTACAGCGCTGTATAATGGTATTTAAAACAAGACTCATATATCCGCCCCTACAGTAAGTTATTCTAAAATAAGACATTGATACAATTAAAATACAAATGAAACTTGTATAAATCACTGCACTTACCATGCTCAGTTCTGGAAGAGCAGCAAAATTCAGATAATGCAGTACGAGCATTCAATGCCGCCAGTGTATTTTCGACGCTTAAACGGTGCTCTTACTGATTTCTTCCCTCTGACATTCAGGATCATCAGAAGAAAGATTTTCACGCTGTTCGAAGGCGTCAACCAAACGTATCTGCTTCCGTTTGCTCATTACTACCACCAAATAAACAGTACAGTCCTATAAGATTAAAATGTCTGTTTCACTTCAACCGATTGCACAAGACTATATGTGAGTCCACACTTATGAAGACAAAATTTGCGTTTTGCATACGGCTTCGTGTGCCAGTGCGTCAGAATATATTATTACACAGTACAATATCTCGAGTTGGTTTCGGGCAGTAATGCAGACGTGGCGCAGACATGTTTTATGCGTGATAATAATATTTACTGACCCGTATATTATTTGATATATTCAATGTTTCTTAAAGTATACAAAACTGAATAGCATTTAAAAAGAATATGTTACCATTATCAGTCTCGCTACAAAGTCTCCTGTTCAGTCTTCCCTATTTTTCATTTTTTTATTGTCAAGGTGAAATTCAAAAGTCTCTTTTAGGTGTCTGGTGAAGTTATCCAGTTTCTCTCACGGATCACAAATCCAGCTTCGTAAGATTTATATCAGCAAGTTGTTGTTTTCCCCCCCTTTCATTTTCATTTTCTTGCTCTTTTAAAAACATATCTGTTAATTTCTGTATGGGTCTGAACCTCTGTGAGTATTTCATGTTTGGCTGAATGTCCATGTGTCTATTATGAATGGATTATTTCTTCTCCATTGTACTGTGCTTGTTGTTGCAAGAGTGATAATGGCCTGGGTTTGTTCTTAAATGAATCTGCTGACCAGGGAATGTTGTTATATACCTACATATCTACATGATATATTTTCAATATAGTTTCTGTTTCAGTGGCAACATACTGTAGAATATATATATATATATATATATATATATATATATATATATATATATATATATATATATATATATATATATATATATATATATATATATATATATATATATACTGAGAAACAGCCATTTTTTACAGGCTGTAAACAATTTCCTATCCCTTGGTCCACTGAACATCCGATGCAGTGTCCAATGAGCTGAGAAGCAGCACAGACGTCATTAGCTGTATGGGTTTATTTGAGCACGACTGACTGCAGCTGCTCAGCGAGCTGAGCTTCCATTAGAGTGGCTCAATTGATCTCTGATTCACACTGCGCCAGCAGGGCAGGCGCTCTGGAAAGAAAAGCAAGCCTCTGAAATGCCAATTAACTGGAGACAAAATTAAAACTGCTTTTTTTAAATTGTTTTCTTTCTCTCCCCCTCTTATACACATCATGCTCTTGTTTCTTTTGGAAAATACTGCAGTCACAGAGGGGGGACGTAATATGATAGACTGCATGCCCAGTGTCTGTTTTATCAGTCTTCCAAGTTAAAATGTGCTGGCTTATTTATACTAAAGGAAAGGTTAAAAATAAAAATAAATGATTTTTAAAATAATAATTCTTCCCTTCAGAGGCCAAATCAAGAAAGCACAAATTGTTTTTTGGTTTGTTTTTTGGATTATTATATGATATGATATTGTAATAATACCAATATATTTTAGAACTTCTTTTGCGTGTGTTGCAGATGCTTCCACATATGATTTTCAATTTTTGTTTTCTACTGTACACAGTCTGCCTGTAAAGATGCTACAGTGTTGTCAATGCATTTTGTTTTAGAAGTAAGTCACCACCAACCCACGCAGTTAAAAATAGGACACATAAGCTGGTGGAAGTCTTTGCTTTCAATACTATTGTGTTAGGTACAAAAGAATTACAAGTGATTGCAATATTATAAAAAAAAAAAAAAAAAAAAAAAAAACAGGAAGACCTCTACATGTCTGCAATGCAGCCCCATAGGGGGATGAAGCCTAGGCTGGCTTCTATATTAAAAAAGAGGTAAAAGAAATGCAGCTGCATCCCTGAGAAATCCCTCTCTCCCAGAAACCCTATCAAGCCATTATTAGCAAGATTATATTGAGAGCACTGTTCCACGGCAGACAGAGAAAGTGCTGTAGATCCGCCCAGACGTATGCCTTGCCATTTTCATTTGAATCAATTTGATCAGGACGGCTGCTAATTCACTTCGCAGGAGGTACCCCTGGGAGGCAGCATGGAAGCCTGAGGCATGCTGCTCTTGCATCAGTGCAGTATTCCTTTTCACAGGGGTAGAGTACCGCATACCATGTTCAAAACAGAGGAATGCTTTACCCCTCCCCAAAAAACATCTATTAGCAGTGAGCCATACACATAAAGAAAGAAATAAGAGGTTTTAAAAAAATGCATTTCTGTTTCTTAGTGGGAAATGCATTACCACTAATAATAGTGAAAAATATTAAATTACATACCTATTAAACAGACAGTGCTACCTGATTTAGCTGGAGACTTTGATTTGCAGAACTGACAACCTTATTATGCAGTGCACTTATTATTGATATTATTCTGCTCTCCGTTGCCATGACCACCGTGCAAGAGACATTTAATTTTCTCTCTTCCATCATCATTATCTATGAGGCCATCTGTTGTGGAAAATGAATTCAGACTCATTTGCATGACTGATAAGCATTTTTTTTTTTTATCTATTTAACAGAAGGTCATATGCCAGGGATTTGGAGCTGGTGAAAAAAAAAGATGTGGAGGAAAAAATATTGAGAGGATGAGTGGGAGTGCGTGTGTTAGAGGATGTATGTGGAAGTAAAACAGATCCCTTAGGCCTGCTAGCCTATCGTGCTGCACTTGCCGTTCCTGCCAGGGAGACATTTTCCCCCTCAGCCTCTGCATAGCGAAGAGAAAGGTGTTTCCTATATAGTCTGCTTGAAGCCCCCGGTTTTATCTCAGCTTTGGTGGGTGCACGTTGATTTGTTTTATTCTATATGTAAGCATTTTCTTAACAACATGTCCTTTTTTGCTGTGTGGGATCTGCAGTGTTCTCTGTGACAATGTGAGTGCCATTATATTTGCTCTGTTTACTATTGGAAAGTTAAAATGTTGTAGAAGGGATGTGCTGCTGTGCTGTTTCTTTAGCCAAATTAACCTGTTTTATTATTGTAAATGCCAAATATAGCACACAGCTTGATGCTTGTCGTAGTGTGATGTGGCAATTTGCATATTTTAAACACTGGATAACGTCTGTCCTTTTTTTTTTTTTTCAGTGGTGGCTTTTTGTTTTTTGTTTTTTTTGAATCTTTAGCAAGTTGCAAAATTTCTAAATGCACTCTTTCAAAGCATTGATTTGAACAATGATCTTAAATCATCTTGCGTCTTTATGTTTCACGGCTTTGTGTATTAACTTCAGAGTGTGGAGGACTTCTAGTTATTAGGAGTTTCCGCAAATAGTTAAAAGTTGGTGAAAGTTTCCTTGATACATTATTAAAAAAAAGAAAAAAAAACTGTAACACAAATATTAAAATAAAACAGTTTATGGGGAAACTAAAATAAAAACAGTTTATAGGGAAATTAAACATGTATTTAATTATGCAATACTGAATTACCCATCTTAATAGAAATGTAAGATAATAATATGTATCACCTGCATTTTCTGACTTAGTAGTTTGATGATTTGGCTCTGTTAAAAAAATCAATTGAAATGAATTTAAATAATGCAGTGTCTTTAAATTGTGTGAATATGTATTTTTGGGCTTATCTTTAAAAATGCAGTTGTATATAGGCAAGGTGATAGCAACTGTAAATTGATATCTGAAGTATTTCTCTTCTAATTTGTTAACAGGAGTTAAGTCAGATTTTTATGGGGGAACAGTATGCATGCAGTATTTTACTGAGTAAAGCCTAATGGGTAGATATGTTTTGTGCATAACCTTGTTTGAAATCTTCTTTAAGAACAATAGTAAATATTATTTTTGACTGCTTTTGGGAATGTTTTATAGCTTACTTTACATTTTGTCCCCCTTACTGGACTTTACTGGGTCATTGCTGTTTCTGTATTATGCTGTCATATTAAACAATAAAACTATGGCCATCCAATGAATTTCAGATTACAGAAATGATTTAGCCAAATTTGCGAACGATAATTACCAAGCTCGAATTTCTCCCTACCACTTTGACATTTGACTGCTTCTAATTCACTGATTAATCTCATTAGTGTGATTACAGAAGGATTTGTAGCCAGCTGCCATTGTGCTATCCAGTCTATGGGCTTGCCACCTCGGTCCATTGGCTGTGATTTATCTTAAGCTTGCATCAGTTACAGCAGTGTCTTGGTTGCTTCACTTTCCCATTCAGCACCAGGAGCTGTCCACCGCTGAAAGCAATTACATTGAGCACTGGCTGGCTGGTGTACATGCAATGTGAAAACGAGTCAGCATGTTAACCCATTCTGTGCTATTGTCCTCATTTGAGGACAGGCTACTTCGTCATTTGTAGTAATTTGGAGCTGGCATCTTCCTGTTATTTAAATGGTCTCTTTAACTATATTGTTATGATAACTTATTCTAATTTTGTTAATCACAAATGTTAAGTATAATGTAATGTAACAAATTACATCAATATAGTTTGTGTTCTGATTTAAAAAAGAAAAAAAAAGAAAGGTAATTTGGTACTTAATGGGTTAATGAAGCTGCCCACTAGGGTAACAGTACAAAGAGCGCTTTCTTCTGACAATTATACATGTGTCATCTGGCATTGATTCATTTTGTCTGTGAAAAGTATGGTCCATTCGAACCACTTAAAAGAACATTTACTGGTACTGATTTTTAAAAACTAATATTACTTTGGAACCTTTTTTTTTCTAGTCAGATTTCTGCAATCAGATGATTTTTTTTTTTATTATTGACAGTATTATTATGCTTTTAAAAGAAATAAAGAATTAGAAAAAAAATGTGTTTTAGTGTATAACATACCTCGTTTTCAATTTCATTCTATTTTTAGTGCAATTTTCAATATGTATACTACATTGACTGATATTTAGTATTTACCCCAGAGGCGTTAGTCATAAAACATTCCATGTTGTTTTTGTCTTTTTTAAGATTGTCATTTTGGCAAATGATCTGAGAAGAAATTATCTGAGATAATTTAGTGAATATACTGTTACTGTGCTATTTTTTTCTAATGCACCATTTGTTGTACTGAATAGAGACAAGTGATGTGTAAGGATGTTTCAATAAATTAGATTTGGAATAGTTTTATTCAATAAGATTTGTGCATGGTTTTCCTGAGGTACAGTGCAAGCTAATACAAATACTGTCCTTGTTTTTTTTAGGTACTGTATTTACTATTGTATTTAATATGTTAATGTGTTTATTATATTTTTTTCAAAATGATTTAACTTTTAAATGACTGCAGAATATTTTTTCAATGTCTGTTTTAATTAATATTTATATGCATGAAACTGTTCCAGACAGTCGTAAATAAGCCAATAAACTGTGCTTTATCCTACAGTGTATTGCTTGACTACAGACATATATTTAATCATAGATAATCATCTGTATTACCTCAGTATGACATAAAAGCTGCTTTTGTTAAAGTTTACACAATTGGCAAATGCTATTTTGCATTTTGTGTTAATTATCTTAATTATAAACCAGAAAAATATCAATACTATATTAGTGTTTATCTGTGATTTGTATACAGCAGTAGGCTAAGAGAATTAGTATTAAAAAGCAGAATATACTTAGTCTTAAATATATAATACAAGACATATATTTTAGAATATTCAAGTTTCTCAAATTTGCTAACAGGCTAATTTCTGTGTTTGTAATCTTTAAACTTACAATTCCTACATAGTCTATATAGTTCACTGTATGTAAAAAATTAAAACCAGCCCAAAAAACCAGACTGAAAAGAAAGTGGGAGTTTATAACCTTTGTTGTTAGGTTTAGGATCCCCAGGCACTACAATAAATACAGCACTGGCTGCATCTGATATACGTGCATTGCTCCAGAGATTCAAGGGCCTATTGGAAATATTGCATGTTGCATCATAATGTGTACAGCTATAGAAAATAACAACAAAAAAAAAAAACTATACTCCAGGGATACCAAAGCAAAAACTCCAAACAAACACAGCAGAAGAGTCTAGCATGCCTACCTCTTCTCATCCCATTTGCAATACAGAATTCAGTCACAGCTTAAACATTAACACTTCACTCAGTCCATGGATGTGTGTGGTGCCAGTTGAAGATGCAAGCTTAGACAGGGTAAGTCAGCAGTGCTCTGGTCTCAGAGGGATCTCATGATTCATGCATTCTGTATACAGTACCTCGCTTCTCTGTCTGCCACTTCCTTAAAGGTAACAATTCAGCAGCCATAGCAATGCTTTTGCATTTGTCTGTGCTCTCATTTTATTGGAGTCGTCCTGTTCATTTTTTTTTTTTTTGCATTGCATTCAGGCCTATTGGTTGCCTGCTTGGAACTATCATCGCTTCTCTCTCTCTCTCTCTCTCTCTCTCTCTCTCTCTCTCTCTCTCTCTCTCTCTCTCTCTCTCTCTCTCTCTCTCCTTTCGTGTGGTACAATAATTAGCATACAGATGAGTGGTGAACTCCACTGTGGGCATTGAGAGAAAGAGAAGACTCACAGGTGAAAAAAGTTTATTAGAAGACTGAAATTAAAGCTGGTGGGATTTTCCTTTTTTCCTTCTCTTCTGGTGAGAGTTGTGTTGTGCTTTTGCTTGTTTGTCTGGTTGTAACAGTTCGTTCAGGGGGACGCTCTCAAGATGGAAGGCAGAGAGAGAGAGAGAGAGAGAGAGAGAGAGAGATAGTGGTATCAGACTTATGGCTTGTCAGGCGCTGGCATAGCTGAGGATGCTAAATGAAAATGCATACATAGCTTAATCAGTTGGGGACAGTGTTCTTGTAATTTTGTTTGTCTTCAATATTGTGTAACCTCAAGGTAAATATATTTTTTCTCACAATGCTGGGTGTTGTGATGTGATGTTCAGTGCTTCTCTGTGAAGGAAAAGTAGAGTAAACCATGCATGCACTGTTGGTCATTAGTTTAGTGAAGACAACTTGACTCATAAGTAAGCAGTACCATTTTAAAAGTAATTTTAAGAAAATTTAGTTTTAAAAATGGCTTATTTTTAAGGACTGTTTGTTTTCAGCAGAAGTGTTTATAATGTGTTGGAAGGCAGTGTTGATAAACCATTGTACAGTAGACTGCTGTAGTTGATTCTTGTTGGTTGCAGACTCATTCAAAGGGTTTATGTGCTGCAGTGTTTATGTCGAGTATATGAGAGGGTTCATTTTATAACATTCATTTTCTCTGTCCAGTGGGCAAGCAAAGGTATCTTGTTTGCATGTGCCTGTATTTCATGAACTGCCATTTCTGCTATATTTAGATATGCGTCAATGAACACTGAACAGGGGTACCTGTCTCCTGCTGAGGAAGGTGACAAGCTTTCTTTGCGTTTTAATTAATTACCCTACCACCTTCATATTTTTTATTTGGTTTGTTTAGCTTATTATTTCTCTAATAATATGGCACTGATCTATGTACGACAAATTAAAAACCTACCTATCAGTCATTCTCCCGGGGTCCATACCAGCACTGTATGGGGACTATATGTAAACAATTGCATTATTATGTTACTGTGATCTTTAGACTTATACTTTTCTGAGCTGTATTTTCATGCTTCAGTGCTTGTTTAAAAGTTGTTCGCTAATTATAGTCACTAGAATGTGTAACGGTTTTAAAAAAGTAAAGTATTAAAAAGTTTAAGGCACAATTTCAATAATTATGTTTTAAATGTTTTAAGCTTACTGCATACAGTATCTGTAGACAAATTGTATACAACATAATACTTTATAAATAGATTTTTAAACCCATTTTATAGGTAGACAGGAGTTCAAACTATCCCAAGAGGTTTACAGATATCTATATTTTTGTCACAGGCAACTGAATGGTCTGAAAACACATTCAATTAAATTGTATACATACATGGTGTAACAATGGTATATATATATATATTATATATTATATATATATATATATATATATATATATATATATATATATATATATATATATTATATATATATATATTTTTTGTTTTTGAAATAGTTTTTTTAACCAACTTTCTAAGTACTGTACACCGCATTTAAAAAATCTCAAATAAAGTTCTATTTCAGTTTTAAAGTGTATTTTAATATGATTTATATTTTTAAACAGCTGATAAGCAATATTTTATCTGCAAGTTTGTTTTACACGGCAATCATGCATATTACAGACGACAACAGTGGAGACCGTACTGTGTTTCATTCCAAGAGCTCAATGATGTGTTTGAAACATAGACACGGTTATCATGAAATCTGAAGTGTGAAACAAACTTGTTGGTAATTGATACAAGATTACACAAAACGAAATGCTGTAACTGATTAAAAAGTAAAGCAATATCATAATTGTATTAAAGAGAATTTAGGCGCATTAAAGTGTTGTAAGAGCACTGTCTCTAATGGCAATAGCAGTTTTGTAATATTTCTGATATCATGCAGGATGTCACACAGGCAGCAGTGTGCTGTTGGGTTTTCGGCAGTATGGGAGAATGCATAATTCACTAGCACTGCTGACACAAGTGAGATGTGAAGAGTGTCTGATCATTGAGATAAACCTGCAGCCTCATGCTTGCGTTTATCTATTTCTACTGTTCTTCATCAGCCGTACATGCTTGCTTTTAGTTAAAGTATATAAACAATTGATCATTTTAATACAGCATGTAATTCCTAATCTGCTGTTTTAACTCTTTGCCAATTCAAGTGGTTACATCTAAACATAGAGAGTAAAAAGACATGGGAAAAAGTAAAATTAAAATGAAAATGCTTTATCAGCACCAGCGTGTAGTCACTTTAGCGTTATGATACAACACACACAGCACCTTTCATAGTAGACCACCATCATAAAGCACTTTACAGAGGTAGGCTGTAAACTGTGCATTATATGCAGAGTCACTTACAATAGGATATTGATTTAACATCTCATCCACAGGGTGGAGCACAAGCAGGCTGAATGACTTGCTCAGGGTCACACAGTGAGTTAGTCAGTGACAGGATTTGAACCGGTGACCTTTTAGTTATAAGCACTGGACTTTAACCACTGGACCACTGGTTGTTCTGGTGAACATCTACAGTTAGTGCACTGTGCATGCACTCAAAATATATCCTAAGTATAGTATACACGTATTCACAATGAGTTTTTCAATGTCCTATTATAGAAGTGGAACTTAATCTATAACAAAACCCATATGTATGCAGCTGTGGCACATTTTATAATGCTTTAAGGTAAACATTTAAATATTCTAAAAATAAAAAAATAAAATCTGAAATGTTTAGTCTTTAAAAGTCAAATCCAAGTTGACACAGATACTGTATTTTAGCTTTGTGATTACATAAATAATAATGTACTGATAGGTTTCATTATGCACCAGTGTATTGCAGAATTGAGATATTCAATCATTACTATTATTTCAATCAGTAAATCTGTAACCCTATCGATAACTGTGGTGCTTGATCAGTTCTGTGAATTGTACTTACCTTGGCTCACATTTAGATGTCAGCAACTCAGATCATCATGTTTGCCAGGGAGTGTAGTCAAACTTGGAGCAAACATCTTCGACATATTTTTTAAAGCCAAAGTTGATAGGATGAAAATATACCAGAGGTATTAAAGCAGCGATGGGGAATCCTGGCCCTGGGGGGCCAGTGTCCCCCTTGGCTTTTGTTCCTACTATGCCATAAATTATTTAGTTAGACCAATTGTTACCAATTATTGGTCTAATTAAGTAATTTAGGGCACAGTTGGAACAAAAACCAGGAGGGACATCGGCTCCTCAGGAACATGGGTTCCCTACCCTTGTATTGAAGGGTTAACTTTAACTTTAAAAAAACTCCAACAAACACACAATTCTCCAATTAGAATAGGTACATAAATAAACCTGTCTTGAGCTCACGTCAAAACTTGCCCTCTGTGGTGAGTGATTTCTTCATATGTCAAACAAAATGATTGCACAGTAAGAAGATGTGGGATGGAGGGATTTAGCTGATCTGTTGCAGCCCTGGAGAAAATCATTACTCTTGCAGTGTGTGCCCTGCATTACGAGCTGCGAGCTGGCTATGTGAACCTCCGCTTCAGACAGACTTCATTTTTTGTTGTTTTTTTGTTTAGAAGATTTTGTTATTTGACTGGATTTTAAAAAAGTCATTTTTAGGCCTGTCCTTTCCAGAGAATAGCTGTTAGTCCTCAGTGGACTTTGCATGTATTTTGCTTGACTGATTCAGACAAAAACAAGTACAGTAGTGCACACAAAGTACCACATTGATCAAAGACCTAGAGCTGCATAATACTGTTGCATTGAAGCTAATGTAGCTAATGTGTGTTTCGGCAGTCATGAACCCAAGCAGGGTTCTGGTCTTTTTTTTCTTCCTTTTTTCTTTTTTATAGACTGCTTGTCATCTGACTAAGTTAATTTAGCTGCATGGAGTGCTTTTTTGATAAGACTTTTAGGCACCCCAGGATGTTGCTTATTACACAATCATATGACAGCAAAGTCTTACATTAAACACATTTGGATCTGCACCTTTTCAGATCATAACGATCTTTAATTTTCCAGACAATGTAAGCCCAGCAGACTTTCAGTAATCTTGGCTTGTTTGTTTGCTTAGCCAGTTAGCACAGGGAACTAGCATTTAAATAGCCTCAATTTTGGTGCACTGCAAAACTGATGATGATAGGCTTAGTGAAACAACAGCAAATATAATATGTGACTGCCTAAACTGGAAGGTGCGGTGCCTTGTTTTAACTGAAAACATAATCTATTACCACAACTAGCCAATTAAAAATCAATCCAAACTTTAAAACAGGATCATAACGGAACTCCACCGAGGGTATGGCTTCATGATTAATGTGCACTCTTACCCTATGACATAACAAGGCCTGGAGCACACTAATCATCTACAAGTGTACACCTATGGTTTTATTGTGGCAATCAAACTATGTCAAAAATAAAAATGCGCATGAGCTATAAGGAGTTTGTTCAAACATGATAAAGAGGAGATGAGCAGTGTTCTAGGATATATGAGGTACAGCTGACCCCCTTCATGTTACATATGTGTGTTTGTGTGTGTTTTACATTGAGCAATGCTTGTGCAATGATACTATGTACTGTAACTTTATAGGACTACAGCAACCCAATCTTTAAACTCATAGTCCGGTATGTGTATGTGTGTTTTGATTAGTTTCTGAATTAGAGGACACATTCCATCATGGCTTGTGACCAAGATATTACAACCTTATTTCAAATAATCAATGTTTAATTATGGACCTCATCTTACATGGCATTTGTCACAAAATGTTTAACTCAAAGAAATGCAGGGGAGCTTCCGTATCAGTGCTGATTTAGTGTCAATGCTGGCACACCTCGTCTTCCTTCCTAATGTGTATATAGCACTTATCAAGAGTAGTAAGGAAATTCATAACAACCCCCATACAAATAAAACCTTCCATAGCATCTTGAGCCATTCCTGGGTTTATTCTGAGATTCACTGAGTGTACTTGAGCCTAATTAAACTATAGGGAAAGCACAGATGAGCCTTATCAAGTAAAACCTGGCATGGTTAAAACTGTTATGCAGTGGGATTCATATTACCATCCTGCATTCTTTTTTGCTATGCTTGTTATTAGGTGGTCACCCAAAGCACGAATAAAGTGCATATATGTAGCATTTAATGCAAAGAAGTGACACTTGAATGTCAAGTTGAACATTGTTTTAATTAGAATGTTCCTTCCCAGTCCAATTCATGCTTAGAATAGGGTTTTGTAATGCAGGTCAACATGACATGTACATTATTTGTAAAGCAATAGTTTTATATCCACGTCAACTACATTTAAAAGCAATACAGGTTTTATCTACAGAAGCACACCACAACGCTCATAGATTTGTATCACATTATTGGTATTTGTTGTGAATGTCCTTGTTGCTTTTTTCCGTGGTTAACTAATTTGATCATTTTGCAGGCTTGATTATTCATACAAGAGGCCTTAAAGGTGTAGATTTAATAAGCGTTTAGAAAGCAGAGCCGTGTGGAATTTTAGCCATCTACTGAAAATCTAGTGTATGCTGCAATGTCTTTGGTAAAAACAAAAGCAACACTTGATTGATTAATTAATTTTATTTCTGGGAGGAAAAGGATGAATTCTTCCCTTTTCCAATGTAAAGTCTCACAATCAGGACTGGTTTAGTGATTTACAGACACACCAAACGCTGGTGACTAGGTAGTGAAATTTTCTGTACAAGCTCATTTTACTTTCTAAAGGTGAAATGACTAGACATATTTTGCTGTGAGTTGCTCACATTAAAACCAACAATTAAAAAAAAAAAAAAGAGTTGTAACTGCCTTGCTGGCATAGAGGAGTGGAATTGCGTTGGGCACATTATAGCTGAACCATGAAGTCCTTCATGTTGGCGAGGAAGGCTTGTTTTGGTCCAGGCTGTAGAAATAGATTCAGTGATGCTAAAATAATTGATATCAATATCCTAGTGAGAGTAATTACAACTCATACTTACTCAAATAGATGTATGTACAATGCAGTTATCCTGAAGAAAAATAGAAACCCTAAACAATGTGTTTTTGTCTATTGGCTGGTTTGCAGAATTAGCTGATAGACATGCTCTGATGAAAGCTTTTAAGATCACATAAGGCACATTCATCAGGTTATAAAATGTTGCTTCAGCATAATTACTACATAAGAGTAATTGATGCTATTGATAAAACTAGAACAACAGGAAACTCCAGAAAGCAACCCTGGGGGACGTCCTTACAATAATTACAATAATCACTTGTTGAATCCTGCTCATACTTGTAAATTATACTTAACTGTCCTGCTTCAATATGAAAGGGTCTGTCAAATTATGTGTTGAGGAACTGAATCAAAGGTTTTGAAATGGTGTATGAAAATTGGAAAAATAAAATAAACATTGTCATTATCCTCTTGCGACCGAAGGTGTCTATAGAATGCATTTGTAATGTTCTATATGTTGTATAGGAGGAAGCAAGAGGCCTGGCAAAAATTTACGGCTTTACAATGCTCTGCTATGCTGTATATCACAGTAAACTGGCATAATATTTTAAACATGTAATAATCAAGGTTTTAAAACTGATTTTCTTACCTATAATTAGCACTGTAACATTCTCACAAGTCTCAATACCTACTGCACAAGGGGTACTTCTATAGTGTGGTGGCAGGATAAACTAGCTTCTACGAAGTCAAAATTAAAATAAAGTCTGAAAATCCAAATTTTATATAGCAAAATAAAACGCTGTTGAGCAAATGAGCAGTGAGGGGATTATATTTAAAGGTTTTGTTATTATTCTTTTAGTTGGTGCATGCCCCTACAATTGTTTTAATAAGCCATGCTGTAATGATTTAAACTTTTAACCAGTCATGACATGTGGTACCTAACTTTATTAAGCATCCCCATAGTTATATGTGTTAGCAACTCCCCACACCTCTTAGTCCAGAGACCATTTGAGGTACAGACTTCATATTGGCAGGGTTCTATAAACAACTCAGGCAAAATGTGATGGTGCCCTTGTGCTTGACTTAATGTGTCGCGTGTGATTTCCTTAATGCGCTTTTTTTATTTATTGATGTTAAAAAACAACCACTCTTTGGCTTCAAATTATGTTAATGCTATATGTTTTACAGTCAAATCTAAATTATAGGCATCATCCAAAAAAAACCTGACCATTTCGCTCTGATATTTCCAGCGTTCCAGCAAATTTCTAGCTCAAATAGAATTACTGTACTATATTTTCTTGTTAAGACTAATCCCTTTTTGAAGACGTTCACACTGTAGATGACTATTAATATCACGAAACTATTTCTAAATAAAGTATGTGTGTGCATGAGAGAAAACGTGAGAGATTACTGAGTGTGTATAAGCAGACTATGAAAAAACTGTGGTTTAAACTGATGCCACCAAAAATAAGTGGGTAATACCATTATTTCCATTTTGGCCCAGCAAAACAGCTATTTAAAAATAAAAAGAATATCTATCTCTCTCTCTCGCTCTCTCTCTCTCTCTTTCTCTCTCTCTCTCTCTCTCTCTCTCTCTCTCTATATATATATATATATATATATATATATATATATATATATATATATATATATATATATATATAAAAATAAGAATTTGTGTCAAACAATGATGGTAAAACACACTCCCCCAGGAAAAGATTGAGAAAATATGAAGTAGAAAAAGAGGCACAGCAAATTTAGAGCAAGGCACCAACTACTGTTTTCTTCTTAACAGAATCAACCAGTAAGGTCCAGGGAGACCATACAGACTACCTTAAGGTTTTGAATGTAATCTAGATATACGAATCCTGAGGCAACTAGGCCACAATCTCAAATCTAGCATGACAATAACGCAGGAAAAGCTCATGCTATATGTAACCATGCACCCCCTATTAATCAGGGCCAGTTGTCTATGGTGTGGTGATATTTGTTTTGCTGTCCTCAGTTTATGGGTGTTGTAAACTATTGTACTTGTTTCTATTATCTGGGAACTAGTAATGGACCTGTTTTTTACTAGTGGTCATTTTCAGCCTCAGCCAGATCCTGAAAAAAATATGTCTAATTTGAGATGATTCTAGATGATGTACAGTGTGATATTTAATTTGAGATGATTCTAGATGATATACAGTGTGATGTCTAATTTGAGATGATTCTAGATGTACAGTGTGATGTTTTAGATGATTCTAGATGATGTACAGTGTGATGTTTAAATTTAGATGATTCTAGGTGATGTACAGTGTGATGTCTAATTTGAGATAATTCTAGATGATGTATAGTATGATGTTTAATTTGAGATGACTCTAGGTGAACAAATAGAGCTATAATAAATCATAAATAACAGATACAGTAAGTAATCACTTACAAATTACATAAATAAAACCCATAATGTACTAACTTGTACTAGTTTGTGACCACCAAACTAACAAACAAAAAAACAAAACAAAAATAACAAGTTTGCTTTTCAAACCTTTATTTTAACACTAGAAGCGCCAAAATTTCGAACTACCTACAAGCGCCGCACTGGTCATTTTCACCTGTGGCGTTTTAAACTGCTGTGATATGATAATGTACCTTCCGTGTACCCGGTGATGAACTGCTCATGATGAATTGTTGGTGATAAATTGTCATAGACCTGTATATAGCATCATGTATGTTCAATATACCTGTATAAAACATCATGTATGTTCAAAATATCTGTATATAACATCTTGTATTTTTTTGGTTAAGTTTTGAAATGCAAGGCAGCATAATCATACCCAAAAGATACTTTGCATTTATAATGAGGTGTTATGCTGCTCAAAGCTGATAATATTCAGAAACAATGATTTTAAAAATGAGCTATGAATTCCCAACGAAGTGTGGCAAAACTGACTGAAACTGTACTAAGCCAAGCCTCTTTTTAAGCACACACTCACACACTTGTCACTCTCCTGATTTTTTCAGGATCCTCCAGATGGAGATTTTGGTTGAGTTTCTTTCTTCTTTTTGTTTTTACAGACAGGTTCTGGTGTTCATGTAAAAGTCACTGACGGCTGTTACTTCGTCATTCGCAACTAGATTTCTAGCGCCTTGATACTGTCTGAAAAGAGAAGGGTGAGAAGCTGCATCCTGTCAATGCAAGCTGGAGTGGAGTAGCACATAGGTAGAAACTGACAAGGGAGATCAGGATGTCTGAGACCTGAAAAAGCCTGCATTCTTACCACCTTCTGAGTCTGACACTGTCAACTCTTAGAAGGAACTTGATGGGTGACCTCCAAGGTCAGGTGAGAGTTTACTACTCTGCGGACATTGAAGATCCTCTGGAACTCTTTGATAGTGAGGTGATTTCAAGTCTCCCTACCTTTATAATTCTAACCATCCTGGAAATAGTTTCAAAACGCACTTTAGGGTAACATCAAACAAAGTAGAGGGAAGGTCTCTTCTTTGAAATACATGAAAACACATGTTTAAGTTAAAAAACCAGAAATAAACACAGCAGATATGCAGGGTGTTTATTTCTCCTTTTTTTTACCCGAAAGACTTTATTATTTCATTTTTGAGCAGAAAGCTTTGAAAATCAGAACCTCTCCCCTCCCCTCTCCTTCCCTTCCTCCCCCTTTCTCACGTTAAAACTGATTGAACAGGTTCATGTCATTTCTATACAGATAAACATAAATGACAGAAATAAGCTGTAAATATTTTAGATATCAATGTGGGGAATAGCTCTGTTTCAGCTTGGTGCCTTTTTAATTAGAATTTTTTCAAAAGAAAAAATAAATCTAGCACTGAGGGTGTTTTTTCTTTCTTTATTAACCTGTTTGAGATTACAAGGCCTTTTACCCTAGTTTTAAAACCATTAACATTGGACACAACATGTGTCTCTAATTTGAAGTCCTGGTGCATCCATTGCCTTGTCTTCTGTATTAAACAGGCAGGATGTTTTTTTCTCTTGGTGAAAGCTGTACTATATACTGGTATCAAAATAAAACATTGGCTAGCTCCTTGTTCATTTCTATCTTTTCTTCTGGTTTGAGGGAAGTTGTGAGTCACAGATGTAGTGGTTAGTTGTCGTCATACCAGTCATTAAGCAGCACGAATCAGGCAGGAGTAGACTGGGTTTGGGTGCATATTGTTGACTGGCACTGTTCAAAGCAACCGTTCGAACCAAAAGAGAGCAGAATATTACTCAGAATCTGAATCACATAGAGCATTACTGTCTGCATTCATTTGAGATGAATGCCATATTTAACTAGTTAGGCTTTTTTAAAAAAATGTATGGACTGTTTTCCAGTAAAGCACCACCAAGTTTAATTCATTGGCATCTCATTTTCATATGAGTTATGTGAGGATGTTACACCAGAGTAAATATACAAAGCAAAAGCTGAGAAAAAAAAAAGAATAATCATTTTTGTACAGTGTCATTCCAGAAATGACCATAGGATTTTATGACAGCAGCCTCATATGTAGAATCCCTACCCACACTGTAATGAAACCTCTCTCTTTAAGACATGCAGGGGATGTTTATTAATTAAGAATGCTTGTCTTGCCATGCACCTTCCAGTGTTTGAGGCTTGGCCCCTAAGATGCAGAATGCCTTTATCTTTAAACATCAGGAGAAAGGTAAATACAGTGGGAAAGGAGTGAAAAGACAGGTGTTCTTTATTGAAGGTTCATACACATGAGTGTGCGTGTGTGTGCATATGTGTGAGGCACTGAATGCTTAATTAGATGCCAGCTCCAACTGTGCTTTACTGCATTGCACCCTAGTTTTTTTCCAGCTGTTGTTTGAGTGGTGCTTTTATACAGGGAGAAATTTGTATGCAGTATATTTCATCAACATTTCAATAAGAGAAAACTTCTAGAGACACATTGGTTAAGAAACAGTTTCTTCTAATTCAACTACCGCTAAACCCTGGTCACATCCAGAGGTAATTATTTAATAGCAGGGATTCCAAACTGATTGTAAAATGATTAGCACGCTGGCTGGTTAGTTGTGTCAGAAATAATTGTAGCCTGTCAACTGGTCTTCAATGTACTGTAGATTTTTGGGAGACCTAAAGGGTTAAACAGCTGCCGATGACTTTGAACGCACTGTAGAAATAAACTGTTCTATTCATACTAGTAGTTTTTTCATGCATGTCTTGCCCCATAAACATGCTTGACTTCTGCATGCTAATACCTGCTTCAACATCCTGGTGTCTTCCTTTATAAATGGAAACACAATTCTATGTGTTTGTGACGTTTGGTTCTGATACTCCCTTTTATCAAATATAGTATATCATTTTTGTCATTCTTTTTTTTTATTTGAAGTATGAACCTCCCTCCTCCACCACTAACAAAGAAGACTTTCACTATACAAATTCTCACAGGGGTAAACAGTAAGTAGCAGGGTTCCAAAAAATATAGCGTTCCATGTCCCCACATGTTTCTACAACTATTTAAATAATGTAACTGTCATTTTTCTTTCCGTTGTTAACATCCTGACAACTTTTTACACTTACAACTTTAAAGTCTGTTTCAAAGCTCTTTTTAAAATGCCCGCTCTAGTGCACTGATAGTGTAAGGATTATATGGCCCACATTGTCAAACAGGTACCACAGCAATAATGATCCAACATGTGGTACGGAACAGAAAAGCCAGAGCACTTGTTATGTTTTTCATCACTCTTCCTGCAGTGATTTAGAGGACAGATCTCAAACCCCAGTGTACTAGGATGTACACAATGAAAAGAAAAATGACAGGTACGTTATTTAAACATTTGTAGCAACACGTTGGGATTTATAATGCTATATTTTTTTTCATACTCTGCTACTTACTCTTGAAGGTATGCAGAGCCATTGTTCTATGCATATCTCAGCCTTTTGTTTACGATAAAGGAAACAAATCTGCATCCTCTTTTGAAAATGGGAAAAAGAGGAATAAAAGAAGAATGAGCCTTTACATTATTTCTACAACCTGCAGTAAAATTAGAGAGCTGAAATACTTCTAATTTATGAGAATTATACATGAAAGATATGTACAACATATCGAAACGATGGGCAGCTGGCTCTTTGAGCTAATATATATATATAATGTGTATATATATATATATATATATATATATATATATATATATATATATATATGTGTGTGTGTGTGTGTGTATATATATATATATATATATATATATATATATATATATATATATATATACACACACACACACACACACACACACACACACACACACACACAGTTGTATAATCTCATTCTATGCACTCCCTTCTAGTACCAATTAAAAACGTCCTTGGCTGATGAACACAATGGCTGTTGACATTTCACTAGGATGGACATGAATTAATATTGTACACACAAGCTATAGACCTAAGAGGTTATGAAGGGGAGCATTTTACTTCACTATTGATTCACCAAGATATTCAGAAATAAAAAAAAACAGATAAGAAATGTGAAAGTGAGAATAGAATGGTACAGAGATTATCGTTCAGAATTTAATTTAGTTCGATGGGTGTAGACAAAGCCTCTGACATTATACAGTGCTTTCTTTATTGCTTCTTTATGAGATTTATTATTTATTGCAGAACATTTGAATTTTTTATCTCAAATACTCGTTTTCTATATTTTCTTGATAACATGATCCAAGTTTTTCACAGCATGGTGTTTTCAGCATGTGCAGAGAAAAACGATTTGGGATCGTTAAAAACTGAGGGGTCTATTTATTTGGATTTGGTTGATATGGTTGATTTAATTCAATATGGTCTTTGGAATATGAATGTTGTTTAAATTAAGTTTAAAGCTGCTTATTTCTTCGCTGCTATCAGAGTATGATGGTCTCTGAGCACTTACTTTTCTATTTCTATACCCCAATATGCTACACAACGCTGGCATACAAAACAAGACGCCCAGGAGCAGTTTACAAATGAGCGATATCAGAAGAAAGTTCAAGATAATCTTGCCCGATCTTGGGTACTGAGTTGGGCCCGGTCAGTACTTTAATGGTTGGCTGATCATATTGGCAATACAGTAACTCAACTCCTCGGTGTAGGAGTGCTGTTCTTCAGATGAAATATGAATGTGCTGACCTAGTGGAGGTGATCCCTTAGTACCTTTCATAAGGAGCAGTAGTGTTAAAGCTGGAATTAATATGCACTAGATCTCTACATGTACCGAACTGTTTTTGGTGATGTCACTTAGGGTTAGAGTTAGGTTGACATGATATGAGCACAGTTTACTACCTGCAAAAAATTTTCTGCAAATATATTGTACATTTGCTTCAATCGTTTATTGGTTGTTTTGTTTTCTCGCACTGTGCTAATTATAGCTCTATAATGATAACACACATGGCAGATCTGAGCCCTCCTTCTGTGGAGAGTTGAGTGGCTGCTCTCAGGGGAGTGAACAGCCAAGGAAATTCTGCAGCTACTTTGCTGCTAACTGTAGAGCGGCTGGCTTCTGATCATGGCATTGACAGGCACTGGCCCTAGGGGAGCCTGTGGCTGCTCAAGCATCACCCCTCCCAATAGGGGCTACTGCAGAGGGAGGTGAGGAACTCATACATAGAGACAGCAATTGTATCAGTTAATTCCTGAAAAACAAAGGCTTTAGAACAGGCAAAGTACCCTCATCAACAACACATTTCACAAAGCGCTATACAGTCCAATAACGCAACATTATCAGCAGTTTACACAGGTTCTTTTGAATTTTGGCGGGCGTTAACTAATTTCTTATTAGAAAAATATGTTTCCTGATTGTAGGGAAGCATGGTTAAGAAAAATTGGTGTTCAAAAAAATTAGGCTTGTTGTTTTATTGAGCTATTGAAAAGCTGCTGATTGTGTTTGCTGGGTCTGCATTGTCAGAAAGTATAGATCTGGGATAAATTATGACATGCGGACCACAAACACTACAAAAACAGCATGTCATACTATAAGAATCTAAAGGTCTGCAGGGAAGACATGTTACTGTGGAGTTGAACAATGAAAATGAGCTTCACAGTGTTTTGTTAGATAACTAGAAACTCTCTATGTGATAGAAGAAAAAACACATTGTGGCAGAAAATAAGATTATCTTTTGCCTTGCTATACAAAGGGAGACCCTTATATTCTACATTTTGGTCTAACAGAGCTAGAATTTAATTTTATTTTATTTTTACAATTCTGTTTATTAATTTTCAGGTTTTCACATGTATACAGAATGAAATACAAAACATGTGCATACACATGGATCTATGCAGCACAAAAATACACATACATATATATATATATATATATATATATATATATATATATATATATATATATATATATATATAACGAGAAGGAAAGAGAAAAGATAGAAGAGACTTTAGTAGGGACAGAGATAGCCTTGTCACGCTTAGCACCCAGAAGGCCGAGGTCAGGGTAGAGAGGGAAATCTGAGCTCCTCAAAATGGGATAGGAAAGGCTGCCAGGCAGAATAAAATGTGTCACTGGATCCACGAATTGTGAATTACATTTTCTCCAACTGGAGCATCTGCATGAGATCCCTAATCCAGGGATCATACAGACGAGGGGCAGCTTGCTTCCAACAGTATAACATTTGGCATCTAGCTATTAAACTTGCAAAGGCCAGAGTGTCAGACTGCATCCTAGACAGATCAGTTCCTTCGGGTACAACTCCAAAGAGTGTGACAATTGGTGAGGGATCAATGGTTGTGTCTAACAGTTGAGAAAAGGTTAAAAAATGAAAGACCGAGAACATGTCAGTCGGGACAGGACCAAAACATAGCAATCAATCAATCAACCTTTATTTAATATAGCACCTTTCACAAAAGCAATGCCTCAAAGCACTTTACATGGCTAAAACAGAAGATATAAGCAGGAAATACAATAATCACAGTAAATGAAAATACATGAGCAGGAGAGTGAATGTATAAATAAATAGATAACACAGAAGTAAATAAAAACAAGATGAATAAAATAATAAGAATGCAATGGAATTAAATACATAAATAAGTAGATAAAACATATAAATAACAACAAGATCAGTGAAACAATAAAACCATAGATAATAAAAGAAAACAATAATTTTAAGATAAATAACAACATCTTATTTTAGTTTAGACACTTTAGTTACTCTCCTAATATGAGGAAAGAAAGAACTGGGTCAAAAAGTAGACCCAGGTTTCTCATTTCAGCCTTCAATGCAGAGGGGAAGTTGTTTCCAGTAGATGCACAAAAGTTGGTCTTAATTGTTTTTTGAACCTAGCAAAATTACCTCTGTTTTGTGTGAGTTTCAAATGAGGCAAAATTGTCTTTAACTTTTGAAATGCCATTATTGCACCAAATACAGAAAGCAGTGTCTTGCACTAAAGGGGAAAATAGATTATTTGAGTCTATGGGGCAAAAATTGAGAAAGACTGTAACCCAAAATGCTGTTTAAACTGTGCCCAGACCCAGAGAGAATGACAAACAAGTTGGTTCTTACTAAATTTAGATACACATAATGGAAGTGGGGCACAAAAAAGAGCAGATATGGAGGAGGCTTTACAAGATAGACCTGAGTGGTATACAGCCACTCAGGTCTATCCGGTTGGGAATCTTTCAGTTTTGTGTAAAATAATTTTATAGCCTGAGAATCTGCCAAATAATTCTAGGGTTAAAAGTACTTGTGGGAGGGAGGAAGAAAGATCAGAAATTTACAAAAGAAGGCCATCAGCATACAACGAGACCTTCTGTGTTTGCCCCTGTCTGCGCTGTCCAATAGACAGAGGTTCAATTGCAACGGCAAAAGAAAGTGGAGAGAGAGGGCACCCCTGCCTGGTTCCACGGTGGAGAGGAAAATATTCTGACTGTGTGTTATTGGTACATACTGAGGCAAGAGGAGATACATACATAATAATATTGGGACCAAAACCAAATTTCTATAAGGTCATAAAATGATAATCCTACTCAATGAGATCGAAAGCCTTCTCTGCATCAAGAGAGAAGGATCTCAGGCACATGTGAGTCTGAGGGGGAATATACAATATTAAAGAGATGCCTAAGGTTAAAGTATGACTGTCTACCCTGAACAAAGCCTGTTTTGGTCTAGAGAGATTATGGAGGGGAGAACCGATCTGACGAGTCGAGCTAAAGCCTTGGCAAGTGCTTTACTGTTTGCATTAAGGAGGGAAATGGGCCGATAAGAGCTACAGTCATCGTGATCCTTAATGTTCTTAAGAAGTAGTGATATTGAAGCTTTAAACAGTGTTGGAGGTAAAAATGAATTAGAGAAAGATTCAGCAAACAGAGAGCTTAATAAGGGAGAGCTGAGAACTGATTTTTTTTTTTATAAAACTCTATGGGAAACCTATCCGGGGTGTCCTATTGCAGAAGCAATTTCATCATTGGTGAGTGGTTCTTCCAAACTGGCTCAACTTTGGGGATGGTTACATTTTCAGAAAAGCATTAATTAGAGTACAATCCTTGGGAGAATCAGAAGTATAAAGATACAAATAAAACATTTTAAACTGATTGTTGATCTCCTGTTGAACGACAGTAAGTATGCCTGATTCAGTAAGAATTTCACTGATAGTACGGGAAGCTGCAGACTGACGGAGCTGATGGGCCAAAAGTTTAACGGCTTTGTCACCATGTTCATAGACATTGTAGCATGATTTAGTCAGGACCTGTTCTGCCTAGTTTGTAGAGAGGAGGCTGAATTCTGTCTGCAGAGCCATTCACTTTTTGTAAAGATCAGGAGCTGGGGAGACAGCATAATGTGGATCAACCTGCAGAATAACGTCAGTTAACTTGGTGACGTAACAGGTATGCTGGTTTTTAATTTAAGCACTGTAAGAAATAATTTGGCCACAGAGGTACACATTAACAGTCTCCCATAGTGTGGCAGACAAAATCCATAGAGTTGTGTTAATGTCAAGAAATAAAGCAATATGATTGAAAAGAAAATTAACAAAATCCTTGTGATAATAACAATGGGTTGAAACACAAGGGAGACTGAGATGGAGCTTTGTCAGGGAACATCAGTACCATAATCACTATTCCTATTCCCTGGTAGGCACACGACCAAACAGAGGGTAATAATCTATAAAAAAAAAAGTACTCAATTCGAGAAAAAGTGTGGTGTGCAGGGGGGAAAAAGAGAATACTCTTGAGGTGGGAAACAGAATACTCCATACGTCTGAAACCTTGTAAGTATCTAAGAATATACAAATAGTTCATGCCGATTTAGATGGGGGACTAGAATTAGTCGAGGAAAGATCTAAATTTGGATTTAGGGCACAGTTATAATCCTTAACTAGAAGGACAAAATGGGTACTTATATTGGACAAAAGAGAGAAAGCCTTCTTTAAAAAGTCATTATCATCCCAGTTCGGTGAGTACACATTAGCCAGGATCAATGGAGCATTATAAAGGTTACTACTTCCAATAATGAAATAACCATTTGGGTGTGAAATAGCTTGGGAAGGGACAAGTGGAATGGATTTGTGGATCAGTATCGCAGCACCCCTGACCCTGCATTGAAAATATGAATGGAATAGCTGCCCCACCCAGTCCCTGCGAATGCAGAAGTGGTCAGAGCTTCGTAAATGGGTCTCCTGCAGGAACGCAATCCCCACTCCCAGCTGCTGGAGGTGGAATAAAACTTTTTTACATTTCACAGGGTAGTTCAAGCCTTTCAGATTCCAGCAGTGGCAAAGTGAGACATAGTGAAGATAAAGAAAAGAAAAAAAGGAAGAAAATATATAAATAAAAAATAATTTTAAAAAAAAGAACATTCAACAAATCAACATAAAAGTATGAAGCCAGCTTTTTCTACCTAATTTAGAGCGCCAGTTATGTCCCAACAGCTCAGGAGACCTGAATCCCATGGCCAAGCCAATTGCCTCTTAACACCCAGGAGCTCCACACTAGATGCTGTCAACCTACCTGCCCCTCCATGACAAAGGTCACCTCTACCGGTGTCCATTCTGAGCTCACCTGGTGCCCGGCCAGTAGGGTCCGCTGTAGTGCAATGAGGAGAAACAGTCCCTGTAATTTTGCCTTTCTAATCCACAGGGCTCAATGCTGTGCTCGCTGTGGAATCCGTGCTGGTTTTATTTCCTTTCTTGGTTGGAGCAACTTTTTAAACACAAACAGTAAAGCAACTTAAACACATTGTAAACTATTTCAAGCCATGTAAACAGTTAACAGATTAAGTAGAAGATTACTCTAGCGATGAATCTTTTGTGTTTTTGAGTTCCGTAATACCATAGTTCTGTAAGAAAAGCTGTGTAATTGCATTCCAAAAAAACAAACTCTGTCTTTGTAATCAGTCTCCTTGTCTTGTGTGGGCTGTGCCAGGCTTCCTCATTTTCTACAGTTCATCAATACAAAACTGATTTGAGGCTGAGCTGTATAATAATAAGCCTTTCAGCAGCCGAGCCCCACACTTGTCTCGTAATTAAGGCCTTGATAGTTGTGTTGATGGCAAATGAAAGAGAAAGGCCTTGTTCTCAATTCCAGTGGCTGATTGCCGGTTCACTTTCTCACCTGGATGTTCGACCCATTCTGCATTGTGCACATGATTGCTGGAGTGTGAGTAATTGCAGTACTGGCAGATGACATTTTCATGAAGCATAGTCTGTGCTGCTCCAGAGGGAATTTCTAGAGTGTATGGTTGAGGAGCTCATCAAATGAGGATTCAGGAAAAGCCTGTACGTCAAATGGAACATCTCATCCAAATAGCCTTGGCTTTGATGTTGACATTTACTTTTGTGTGAAATATGTTCCATTAAATAAGTGATCCTTAAATAAATAATAATAAAAAATTGCCTACAAGTCTTCATTTATAAACAAGATATCCAATAGAACAATCTTGGTTGTCTATTCTCATGTACACTATCTCTATGTGTGCTATATTGGCTAATTATTGACATGGAAGTAAATATAACTTGAGGAATAAGACACCTTAACACTTAATATTGTTTAAATGCATGTGGTTTAATTTGTTCTACATCACAAACATATCTTCCAGAAGAGAATGAAGTGATTCCATCTTTGTGGACTAAAAACTATTGAATAGGAAATTGGATATTGACTATCAGAGACCTTTATTTTTAGCAAATAAAAGATAGGAGAACAAAAAATAAGCAATTTTTTTACTTTTTACAAGCCCCTAAATTAAATATCTAAATTGTTTATTTCTGGTTTGGCAACTTTATTTGCTGCTAATGACAATGTGGGGTAGAGAACTTAGGAATCTGCCCTGTGTGTAATGTCAATAAGACTTGTCTAGTCTGGTGTAGCACAGTGCTAATTCATTCTATTGCAGCCTAATCTGCCTGCTGCAGGGTTTCACCTCAGAAGCCACATCGAAATGGTAATGAGAAAGTCAGGGCTGCTAAATTTGGATCAATTTCCAATGCATATCTTCTGCACTTACAGAGCAGCCTGTCTAGGAGATCTGCAGGCTCACTGACAGCCTGCTTTTGAATCCATGCATAGAAGCAAACCGTGCATCCTGCTGCCATGACAGGAACGAGATTA
This sequence comes from Polyodon spathula, assembly GCF_017654505.1. Taxonomy (NCBI): domain Eukaryota; kingdom Metazoa; phylum Chordata; class Actinopteri; order Acipenseriformes; family Polyodontidae; genus Polyodon; species Polyodon spathula. The sequence goes on from NC_054539.1 coordinate 70,642,531, forward strand.
CATAAATGAGTAATGACATCATTGAGTTTGCGTCACGACAGGTCAGTGATTGATCTGGTCCTGTGCAGCAGAGGGTATGGAATTAAAAAAAGAAAACTATTAAAATATGTTTACCTTTCTGTTTCTGGCTGTAGCAGACAGCATGTAGGTCACAGACAGAAGTGCTCAGGTGCTCTTTCTCATAAAATGCTACTAAAAGTTAAATGCAAATGAATATCAACTATTAGTTCTGGTATTCCCAGCCAATTTGCTAGTCAGCAGGAATCCACATTAATAAATCCCTCATTATAAATGGACTGTGTTGTCTCATCTCAGTATATGTTAATGCCGTGAGTAGGACCGATCATTAAAATATTCTTAGAATGATATGTCTTTCTCACTAAGCCTGAGGGATACAGGTTTAGGTATAGATTTACCATTTATGCTAATGTCCGTGGCTATTAAGCTTTACCCGATGCATCAGACGTTTTGAACTTCTCATTTGCATTGCTGCAAATAAGGAAGAATTTCTCTTAAAACAACAAAACATTTTTTTTTATAGAAATTGTAAGATGTCACCATCTTTTATTAACATACTTATGCTTATTTTATGGAAATTGTATAATGCTGTGCCTTAGGAAAAAAAAAGAAAACCTTAAATGCTGGTAGTAAATGGTGCGTGTGCGTGTGCACGTGTGCATTACTGATCATTTACTGTACGTTTAGGAAATGCGATAAGTAGGTCACAATTGCAGCTGCCCCTCTATAACAATATGTGTGTTGTCTTGTTTCAGTCTGGAAATGCGTAAAGACACACTGTAAAGTATGTCACAAGGGTTGCTGTTAGACAGATTTTGTTTCTGTTGCTAGCCTTGGTGCTGAAACAAAGGCACCACTGCCAATAAATTCTTGTTTTGTTTTGTTTTTTTATTGAAGATCTGTACTGTACAGTGTACTATAGCTACTGCTACACATTTGATGAAGGACCTTAAACAAAGCAAAGTGCTTGCAAAATGTGTGTTTCCCCGTCACTGCTTTTTCTTTTCACTCTGAATTGTAAAGGGTACATGTGTACAGTATGTGACAGTATGTTAAGATTTTTAACCAAAAATTACCCATCCCGAAATCCAAGCAGTTTTATATGACTGCTCAAACATAAAACAACACAATAGTAACAAACTTTTAAAATGGCAGAAGAATGGAAATCACCATGTCTTTTATTAGTATTTTGTGCATTGTTTGTTGCAATCTCTTGAATGTATTTTGAATTCTGGGAGAGCAGAATCGTGGCTATTAGAGGACTGATGGCAGTGTGGCTCTTGTTCCTGTGGCTGCTGAGTTTAGTTGATTATAACCACCATGGCAAGCCCCTGAGGGTCCTTTCATTTTCCTGACATACTCCAATGCTGCCCCATTAGCACTTTGTCTGTTATCTCCCTGCACTCCTTTTAATTAGTATCACTGAATTTGAAGCTGAACTGAGGAAAAAAAGCCCAAATTCGTGGTTTTAAAGCTCCCTTTCCCTTTTAACTGCAGAACTCTTTTATTTCCATTTAAAGAAAGCACTTTCAAGCCACCCTGCTGTCTGAGATAAGCCATGTTCTTTTTTCTGTGGTGTTGCACTTAAGCATCGATGCAATCTTTAACCAGCTGAAAGTTAGATTCTTGCTGTCCCTCTCTCACCCTCTTTCTTTCTTTCTTTCTTTCTTTCTTTCTTTCTTTCTTTCTTTCTTTCTTTCTTTTTTATTATGTATTTATAAGCCGCGAAAGAGGAAAAAAACGAAATTCTTAAAAAGCTCCCGATTGCACTTCTCACAACCACCACGCATTACTCTTTAAAGAGATGGCTTCGAATTTAAGAGAATTACTTACAAAGCAGGAAAAAACAACATTGACAGAGAGGACGTAACCGCCACAAGCCCCCCTCAAGCACCCCCGCACAGAGCCGAGCAGGGGGAAGACAGGAAGCACAGGCAGAGCCGGGAGAGAAACACCCCGCCACCCCCCCAACACTCGATCGCCCGAAAGAAGGAAGACACACAAACCAAAACCACACCAAACCACCCCCCCACCACAAAGGCGACGCGAACAATCACCCCACAAACACCACCACACACCACAACGACAGTACCACGCTAGGAAAGGAGCGTTCTTCCTTCTCGGCAGAAGAAAACAAGACTTGAACTTAAAAGTTTCATGGCCTAGAAAAATGAAAGAAATTTAAAGCATCGAAAGAGAACCAAAACACCACAACCCAAGAACAACGAGCAAAAATTGCAAAATTTTTGACATAAGGACGGGGCAGAGCACAAAAGACGAAGACATAAAAGCGCGAACGGGAAAGACCCAAAACAAGCCCGAAAAAAAGACGAAAGAAGAAGAAGCGACCGGACAGACAAAAGAAGGAAGACAAGAGAGAGCACGGCCACAGAAGGGAAGGCGAGAGGAGAAAAAAAAGGAACACAAAACAAAGAAAGGGAGGAGCCGGCGAGAAACCAACCCCAGCGCGCGACAATGGTGAAAGTTAGGATACTTCTGTCACTCTGTCCAACCTTCAAGGACTTTCTTTCTTTCTTTCTTTCTTTCTTTTTTATTATGTATTTATTTTTTGCTTATCAAAATTAAGAGTTTGAAATCTGGAATTAAACTGTGTATGTAATAGTATCAAGCATTACAAATTTAAACTTGTCTGAATACTGGAAGAGGAGGAGCGTTTGCAATTTAGGACCAGAGTAAAGCTAGGATGGTTTCCATGAAAATATGCAGCATTTTTAACTTCTTATGTCCTGAAGCCAGTGTTACAAAAAATATCCTATTTTCAAGAATACATTATTCTTTGGGAATAAAGGACCCAAGGACCTAACATATGAGCTGGTATTTATTTAGGCATTTGTATATTTCAACCCTTCCCCTGTACACCCTGGCTGACCTATGCCCTCCCCACCTGGATGATGCTCAGCCAATTGTGTGCCATCCCTTGGGAGCTCTTTGTCTGTGATTGGCTGTGGAATAACCTGGACTTGAACTGGCAACCTTCAGGCTATGGGGCCCATCTTGTGCTACATGTAGAGCACCTTTACCTGTTGTGCTCCAGAAATGTTGGCGCCCTGTTGCACTGGTAGAAGGATATTACTTCATTATATGTACAGCACTAAGAGATTTGTGCCCAAAATATTTACTTTTGTTCATACGTGAAAAACACATAATAAAAAGTCTTGCAAAAAGTTTTTTTTTTTTTTTTTTTTTTTTTGGAAGATAATTTATAACAATTGATAACCTATTCATTGTGGAGTATCAATTTCTGTTGCAGGCTGAGATGAATAAAAAGTCTGGACCAAAGAGCAATTACATCCCCAAATGATTTCAGGTGCAACTTACCTAAATATAGGTCTCTCCAGGAACAGTTGACAGCAGTTCATTTTCTCTAGTGCCTTTCCCATTTTCGGTCCCTGGCAACCTCCTTGATTTTATCTGCCTAGCTCTTCACAAGTATTCAAATGCACTAAAGAAGAGTTCTAGTTGCATTCACTGTCACTAGATGATTCACTGCATACATAGCTACTTGCAGTTAAATTAGGTCATGCATATGCAGTTTTGGTGGCAGCAGCCTCATATAGAAGTAGCAGTAGGACTTGTTCAGTGCCATATGAACCTTTTGTTCACAGCATTATTTTAAAAATTAAAGGTGTCACAAAGACCATCCAAGCAAAATTAAAATGAAAACGGGTTTTGAATGCTGAAAAAGGGCTGAATAGTGGACTTGCCTTATGTATAAAATATTTTTCGTACTATTTCATCTTTTGTATACAGTAATCCGTCACGTATCCGACTGCTGTGGAACCAGAATAAGAGCAGATATGTAAAAAGGCGGATAAATGTATTCACACAATTATTGTTTTGAGATTCAGCTTTTGTTAAGGAGCTCCCTTAATCTCCTGTTTAGAAAGATACAGGGTATTAATGCTTGTGACAGGGTAGCTGTGGGCTTTGGGAAATGTAAGCAAACAAATTGTAAACAAACAAGACTTGCTTAGAATGCATAGAAGGCTGAATTATGGAAGTCTGTAATAAACTGACGCTGAAGAAATTTGTATCTGGTAAAAATACATCACGTAGGCAAATTTCCTTGCAGCTGATATTTTTAAGATACAGACCTATTTAGCAGTGTGTATGTAAGCTGTTTGCCATCAGAACCCAGCATAACAATAAAATAAAGCATATGTATTTAAAATGTATCTTAGATGGACGACTTCAAATGCAGCAACTTCTTGCAAGTGTCCTGAGAGACTGAGAGTCCCCACAGAGCCATGCACAATGCATGCATGCATTAAAGTGTATTTAAAATGACAGATAGAACACCCGCTCTGACAGCAACTCTAATAGTGAATAACCAGCTGATGGACAAAATCTAAATCGAAAATGAAAGCACAGGGGAAAGCTCAGAGTTCAAGTGCAGGATGTGCTTCATACAGTATATGCTATTTGCAGTACAAATGGGCACATCCAAATCCACGTTTTCACTACGATATCTGAAATATGCAGGCAAAGAAAAAATAATAGGAAGCTTAACTTGCAGTTGTGATATTGTGATATTGAACTAGCAGTTGTTATATTGAACTTGCAGTTGTGATATTGAACTTGCAGTTGTGATATTGAACTAGCAGTTGTGATATTGAACTTGCAGTTGTGATATTGAACTATCTCCTCTTTTTTAATACAGACACATTGAGCTGCCCATTCCAGTGGGTGCAACCCCTCCCAAGAATTATTAGAGAATTTCTATCTTACTTCTGTCCCAATTTGTTGGAGGATAGTAAAAGCTATAGGCTGATTAAAGTGTTTTACAGACAATGAGCTGGCTGGTATTGGGAAGCAGCATTGCTGTATTACTTTTAGAAGCTGTGAAATACTCCAAGCGTACAAGGCTGATGCTGTGACCTAATTTCAGCTTTCTAAATTAGTGATGAGTACAAGCTTTTGCTAGTTAGGCCAGCATTGTCAGATGGGTACTCACGGAAATATTATGTTTACAATGTTTTATGACTGACATATTTGTTATATGGACTCTGTTTGTAACCTGACGTTAAGGTTAGTTTGATATGGGCTCAGCACTTGATGGAGTGTGCATGTTGGATACTAGAGTATAACTAGTTTTGTATATGATAATCATTCTGTACAGATATTTAAGAGTTGCAGACAAGAACTACCTCTTCCAAAGAGTTGGCTTGTCTGGTTTAAAAACGGCTATCCAAATAAAATGCTTGATCTCAATGAATTAATCTTGATCTTTTATCTAAAGTCATTTTGTTTTTGTATTTTTTAAACTTGTGTTATTTTATGAACTGTATTTACACCTGTGAATGCCATGCTATTGTACTAGGAATGGCGCCAATCTTTTGGGTTCAGACTAAAACATCTTATCAGCCCAAGATATTTTTTTTTAGAAAACAGCATAAAATGAACACTTGCAAGAAACTGATTGCCTAAAGAAACTGTAATGATCCTTTTGTACTTCAGACAGGCAGAAAACCATGCAGATGCATCCTTGAGTCATATTTTTTTGTACTATCTGGGTAAACTTTTAGATCATTTTAGAAAATAGTAATTGTATTATTGAGAGGTTTTAAGTACTGTAATTCCAATTTTTGCAAAAAAATGAAACAACAGCACGTGCTAGCTGACTGGATTTTCTTGAAATCATAAAACTGGCACATATAAATTGACGTTATCTGCTTGGAACCATTGAAAAACTGGAACCATTGAAATACTAAATGTTAGCTACAAAGAACAACATTAATGCATTCACAACTGTCCTCCATTTTGGCATAAATATTAAAAAAAAACATTAAAGAACACCATATGTAACATTTTAGTAGACATCAAGCCTGTTTTATAATATTTTTAAAATCCCTTGTGGAAAATCATCCCCTCTCCTAATTTTTCTTAGCTGCCCTCACACCACATGGGGTTACTCTGCACACTGGAAGATAGCAATATAAAAGCAGGTGCATAAATATATTTAGATAGATATATTAGAGACAATACTGATAATGAAAACAGTATGCTTCTAGCTTCTAGGGAAGACCTAATACATGCCAAAAAGACACAAGAAAAAAACATATAGCACATTGATGGAGCCTTTTAGGCAATAGTATTGCATGCTGGACCATTGGACCCAATTACAACAGCTATATAAATATTAAGCATCTTTTAAATTTGTATTTGTGATGTTTTTTTATATAACCATATGGATATTAGATCAATACAAAGGACATTAAGGCAGGTTTTAATGAGGCTTTGTGGTATTCAGGTGTGGTATGCATGAAGCACAAGCGGTAGGTGGAGTGTTTAAGGCCTAGCATATGTTTAGATTGTGGTGCCTGTTGTGTTGGGTTGACCCTGCGCCTAATGGTTATCCCCCCAACACTAACATTGTAAATTAGTGGGGTATATGACACAAGTCAATTACTATTCTTACAATTATGAAAGGGTTTGAAATTGTTCGCCTTTGATTCTGCCCACAAAATGCCAATGCTTCTCTGGAAGTACATTTTTTTATCATTATTTGCTGTTGATGATTTACCATTTTTTACATGATTTTTACCTTTGCGTTACTATAATTTACTGTAAAACATGTTACTGCAATAAAGTTGATTAGATTTTTTTTATGGTAATTAAAAAAAAAAATGGGGCATATTATTTCTGTTTGTTCTCTGCTTTAGAACTGAAATGTTAGGAGAGCGTTAGGAAATGTATCACTGTCTTTCAAAATGGTTCAATTTTTGGGATAATCATACATACTGTATTTCTAATAACTTTTTTTTTGGTTGACAGTACTTCTATTATGTATGCTATGTTTTTTTGATTTTATATATATATATATATATATATATATATATATATATATATATATATATATATATATATATATATAGTGCCTTGCAAAAGTATTCAGACCCCTGACCAATTCTCTCATATTACCGAATTACAAATGGTACATTGAAATTTCATTCTGTTTGATATTTTATTTTTAAACACTGAAACTCAGAATCAATTATTGTAAGGTGACATTGGTTTTATGTTGGGAAATATTTTTAAGAAAAATAAAAAACTGAAATATCTTGCTTGCATAAGTATTCAACCCCTGTGCTGTGGAAGCTCCCAGTTTGCACTGATGAAAGAAATTGCCCTAACGAGGACACAATTACCTTACCATTGGCCTCCACCTGTGAACCATTAAAGTTGCTGTCACATTTTCTGGATAAAAACACCACTGTTGAAGGATCATTGGTAAGGCTGTGAATCTGAAGGAAAATGAAGACCAAAGAGCATTCTACAGAAGTTAGAGATAAAGTAATACAAATGCATAGATTAGGGAAAGGGTACAAAATAATATCCAAGTGTTTGGATATCCCAGTGAGCACAGTTGGTTCAATAATCAGGAAGTGGAAGCTGCATCACACCACCCAGGCACTGCCAAGAAAAGGCCGTCCCTCAAAACTCAGTGCTCAAACAAGAAGGAGACTTGTGAGAGAAGCCACAGAGAGGCCAACAATCACTTTGAAGGAGCTACAGAGTTCAATGGCTGGGAGTGGAGTAATGGTGCACCAGTCAACCATATCAAGAGCTCTGCATAACACTGGCCTGTATGGGAGGGTGGCAAGAAAGAAGCCATTACTCAAAAAGTACCATCTGAAAGCACGTCTGGAGTTTGCCAGAAAGCATGAGAGTGACCCAGCTGCAATGTGGGAAAAGATTTTGTGGTCAGATGAGACCACGATAGAGCTTTTTGTCCAAAACTCAAAGCGCTATGTGTGGCGCAAACCTAACACTGCCCATGCCTCAAGACACACCATCCCTACAGTGAAGTATGGTGGTGGCAGCATCATGCTGTGGGAATGCTTCTCATCAGCAGGGACTGGGCATCTTGTTACAATTGAAGGAAGAATGGATGGAGCAACATTCAGGAAAATACTGCGAGAATCTGCTTCAGTCCACTAAAAAACTGAAGCTTGGGAGGAAATTTACCTTTCAGCAGGACAATGATCCCAAGCACAAGGCCAAAGCAACACTGGAGTGGCTCAAGAACAAAAAGGTGAATGTCCTACAGTGGCCCAGTCAAAGTCTTGATCTCAATCCCATTGCGAATCTGTGGCACTATATGAAAATTGCAGTCCACAAGAGTCGTCCAACCAACCCGAACAACCCGGAGCAAATCTGCCAAGAAGAATGGGCCAAAATCACTCTGACACTGTGTGCAAAGCTGGTACATACTTAAAAGACTTAAAGCTGTTATTGCAGCGAAAGGTGGCTCTACCAAATATTAATGTGTGGGGGTTGAATACTTATGCAAGCAAGATATTTCAGTTTTTTATTTTTCTTAAGAATATTTTCCAACATTAAACCAATGTCACCTTACAATAATTGATTCTGAGTTTCAGTGTTTTAAAATAAAATATCAAACAGAGCAAAATTTCAGTGTACCATTTGTAATTCAGTAATATGAGAGAATTGGTCAGGGGTCTGAATACTTTTGCAAGGCACTGTGTATGTATATATATATATAGAAACAGAAGAGAGCATGCATACACAACATACAAGAAAACCTGGATCTCAATTTCAAATGTAACCGGACAGCATAAAATAGGTTGTGAGCAAAATAAGATGTATATCCTAAATGTGAAACGGACATCAGGTTTTCATGCTGTCTTCTATATAATGTTTTATATGTGTCCCTATTTTCCTCTTTACATCAAATGTCGCTGTCTGTATTAACCATCAGGAGACATGCCTCCATGGTGTGAGATTGATACTTTGTTAGTTTTTCCTGCGGTAGGATTTCTACAGATTGCCATGGAAACACATTTCTGCTGAGGTATAAATATTCAAGGCTTTGCCTGAACGATCCATTGTTTTATTATTTTTAACCCTTATAACACTGTTTTTTTTAAGTCCCTTATTATTTATGCCCCACAGTTGGAATATAGTGTGTGGGTGGGTGGGGGGTGGTTGTACAGTATATATGCCACGGCTACATAGACTTTTACATTTACTAGAGAAATGCTTATCTAATTGGGATGACGTTTGTTTGGGATACTCTTTAGCGCATGAAAGTGTCAGGAAAGACAGTATTGGGAAATTCATATCCATCTGTCTTCATGTGTTTGTTTACCACACATTGTAACACGTGAATGTGGTTAGCTGGGACCGTGTGATTTATGGATCAGCAGCATTAAAAAAATAAAAAAGTCTCATAAAGTAGCCTTTTAATCAAGGGGGAAATTATGTGTGGGTGTATGGATCTATGGATGTGTCTGTATGTGCCTAATGCATTGGGCCTGTTTATATGCATCTTTTGCTATGCTTCAGCTGCTCTGTTGCACTTTGCGTGGGCAAGTCCCTCAGCCCCTGATTCATACGTTTACACGACTAGCTAGACTGAGAGCTCAAGTCTTCTCTGTGGTCTTTGTGTTAACAAACAGTACAAGAGGATGCTCAGAGCAGATTCGGGATGGAATTCAGGGGAGCCTCGTAGAAGTACTTGAAGTAACTATTTTACTAACTAAGGGGTTGAATTGATCAGGCAGTAACCCCATAGGATATGCCACAGCTGTATTTCTTTAGAGCATTTTACAGCACTGGGGATTGAACAACCCCACAAAATAGGCGGTACTTGAATTGTTCTGTGGCGTATCTCAACAAAGTATTGGTTAATCAAATCAACCCATTAATTATTCATTTACAAGCAACAAAGTACATCCTCCATTTCTGTTTGGAGAAAGGGGGAAGTTAAAAATACCATCCATATCAATCTTAAATGTTTGATTGCACATTACAATTATATTATACTATACATCACTTAGTTTTAATTAAAATTTTTGGGGGAGAAACCCTTCTCAGTTACTTAGGTAATAAGATATTTTGAATAATTTTTCAACAAATGAACTGAGTGAGAAAGAGCTTGAGAGTTTCTGACATAGTGCAAGTTCTGAACCAAATGCTACTGATGCTTTGAGTGGAGGCAAGGCTTCAGAACTGTGCTAAAATAATTTCAGGTGCAGTACCCTGCTGATTTAATAAGTGAAACCACGGCACCAGGCGGTCGTTTTTAAATATCTAAACCCTTTAACCTTCATTATTAATCCCACTCATGTTTTCCATTGAGGGGTCATTTTATGGCCCATCATTACTAAATAACCAACAAAGAGAATATAATCAGAAGTCAGAAACTAAGCAGAGTCGGGCTTGGACAGTATCAGATTGGAAAGCTACCAACATCATATTTGTCTGTTTAAGAACATAAGAACATAAGAAAGTTTATAAACGAGAGGAGGCATTCGGTCCATCTTGTTCGTTTGGTCGTTAGTAGCTTATTGTTCCCAGAATCTCATCAAGCAACTTTTTGAAGGATCCCAGGGTGTCAGCTTCAACAACATTACTGGGGAGATGGTTCCAGGCTCCAACAATTCTCTGTGTAAAAAGTGCCTCCTATTTTCTGTTCTGAATACCCCTTTATCTAATCTCCATTTGTGACCCCTGGTCCTTGTTTCTTTTTTCAGGTTGAAAAAGTCCCCTGGATCGACATTGTCAAAACCTTTTAGGATTTTGAAAGCTTGTATCAGATTGCCGCGTAGTCTTCTTTGTTCAAGACTGAACAGATTAAATTATTTTAGCCTGTCTGCATATGACATGCCTTTTAAACCCGGAATAATTTTGGTCGCTCTTCTTTACACTCTTTCTAGAGCAGCAATAACCTTTTTGTAGCAAGATGACCAGAACTGAACACAATATTCTAGATGAGGTCTTACTAATGCATTGTAAAGTTTTAACATTGCTTCCCTTGATTTGAATTCAACATTTTTCACTATGAATCCAAGCATTTTTTGGCCATTTTTTGTAGCTTCCCCATATTGTCTAGATGAACAAATTTCTGAGTCAACATAAACTCCTAGATCTTTTTTATAAATTCCTTCTTCAATTTCAGTATTTATAATGCACATTGTTATTACCTGCGTGCAGTACATCCCTTATTATATATACCCCCCCCCCCCCACAGTGAGGATACAGTAGATGGGATTACTAAACACAATGTTCTAGATGAGGTAGAATGTGTTAGATTCCCCTAACCTTACAAATAATTTTGGGGCATCCCATTATAATGGAAATAGCATGTTAAAAAACATCTAGTTATAGAGTACCCTCTGTTTTGTGTGCAGACATCTGTCTGATCTGCCATAGCATGACCAATACCATCTAGTCAGTAGTGCATTCCTTGTTCAGCTTCATAAGATTTTAAGTCATCGATTAGATTTTAGAAGCATCTAATCTTTTCTTTATCTACCTCAAAGAAGTTGTAAGCCTTTGTTTTATGCCCACCCCATTTCTACAGTGTAATGGTGGTAGGTGTTCATGGGTGATTTGTGTGGATGTTCTGTTCTATACATTGTGAAATATGTACAGCCATATGAAACAGGTCAACTCTGTTGTGAATATGTTAAACAAAAAACAAAAAAAAAATGTTAGCGCTAATAGCTGTTTTACTATAATGAAATAGTTATGTTCCACACATCTTGTAGTTGCTTTTTTATATTAACAGTATGTTACAATGTCACAACAAGACTATAATGTTTCTGCGGCAAATAAAATAAATAATAATTCTAGGCTTACCCTTATACCACTGTTTTTTTTCATAGTATTTTTGCAGTTTTACCATGTTTTTGCAACACATTTACTGTAGTTTACCCCACAGTTTGCCATATTTATTAATATGCTTTACCATACCACCCTGGTCTTTACAATGTTTACCTGTGCTCTACTATGCTTTCACTGTGCTTTATTAAACATGTCTATGTTTTTGCTGTGGGAAACTTTTGTAAAGGTAATAACATGGAAAAATAACTTTGTATAAATGTGACCACATACTGCAGAAATAAGTTAAAGTATGAAGTTATTAAAAATGATCTGTTATTAGGGTACAATAAAAATGAAACATCAGAAACAGCACGTTTTACGTTGAAATCTCATGGGATTAGGCTTTTGGAGCTGACTAAACCTGGCCGTTCAGTAATTATTTAATGGCGGCTCTGTATTTATTTAGTTTGGTTCACGTTTAAGTGGCTTTGCGAGTGAGAAGTGGGTAGGATGCTGTACGCTGCGTGAGGCACAGTATCATCATGTGCATTGATAGTCTGGTCATGCAGGATAAGGACGCTGACTGCCTGCTAATCTATTCCCAGATGGAGCCGGATGCAGACGAGAAGCGCCATCGCACACGCTCCAAAGGTATCCGAGGTACGTCTCCTGCTTTAGTAAATCACTCCCGACTCTGCTCAGGGTGACCTTCATGCTTCACAGTCCCTGTGCACCTCCCGCTCTGACCCACTCTCTCTTACATTGGATTCCTTAATTATTTTTAATAGCCAATAAAATAAGGAAAAGTATTGCATTTGCAGTTGATTACCTTTTATTTATTTATTTTTTAATATCTATATCTATATGTTTCCATTTCTCTTCACAGTGCCCGTGGAACCAGTAATACAAGAGCTGTTCAGGTTAGTGTGAGTAGAATATGCATCCCCATTAGCTGTAGAGGAAATTCATGACTGATAATGGCTGCAGTGCACTTTCAGTTACGTTGGTGTTTCATCTGAACCATGCTGCACAGATGAAATTAGATCTCTGGAGACTTTGCTAAAAATGGATTTGACATTCCTTTTCTCTTTCTGTCTCATATTTTTTGTAAGGTGGAATCGCAATTGCAATTATTTATATGTACATAAATAATACACCGATTAATATATTATAAAGATGCAGGGAACTTAGATAACATGTTAAGAAAAGTAACATTACTCTAACACACCTACTGTAATAATCAGTGTCACCTTCCATACATTGAATTACAACAAAAAAAATACAATATGTTTGTGACAGATTACACTGCAGAGACCTAATTAAGTATGTATAGCTGTCTAAAGCCAGATAGATGTGCCTGCTGATGATGTTAAATGTTGGCTATCAGTGCTAAGGGTTAAACATGAATGGGAACAGCACAACGCTCAGTGCCAATGTTAACTTCCATAAAGCATGGGCACACTCTGTGTTCCTCCATAAAAGAACACAGATTGCCCTTGATGTTCTTATTTTATTTGTTTAATATGAGAGAAAAGTTTAATTTGCTAGAATAAAAAGAAAGCACCATTCAGCATACCTCAGAAAAACCAAAAGAAAACCCAATCACTTTAATTATAAACTGCTAAGATGCCTTTTATCCACATATCTTTTTATTAGGATTAAAATATTGATTACTCAAGCAGTACTTTTCTATTGAATTGATGTTACTAAAATGCTGGCTATTTTAAAGGCGTATGGGATAATAGGTCATTTGCTACAGAACACTGTTGTTGAATTGTTTTTATGTGTGCACATCTTCAGCATGAACAAAAATGATGACATTACATAGCGAAAATTCTAATACCCGCTTCGTATTTTCCAAGCTTATTTACAAAATTATCAAATACAAGTTCTGTCAGCAGAGGGAGAAGATCCCATTCCCAACCTTTTACTTATCCCTGCTGTACTGTGACATAAGCAGGATGGTGCTGTATGGGGGCTGCACATGGGAAATTGGGAATTTGATTCTGGTAGCTAGGGGGTGGTTTTAGGGGTTTGACCCCCAACCCCCCCCCCCCCCCCCCCAAAAAATGTAATGATATTCATGCCATTATATTCTCAATGCATCACCAGTCCCGTCCCATCCCCTCCACCAAAACGAAATCCAGGCTATTCAACACCAGCACAAGTGACATTTTGAAATCTAATATTAAATGACGTTAAATAATAGATCTAAATTATGTTAATATAATTTTTTATTTTTTTATTTTTATTTTTTTCAATTATGTCTCAATCCTAAACTTCTTGGCGCCAAAAAACTTTTGGCCGCAGCTGTACACAGGTTGGGAATCCAGAGTATATAGTAATGCTTCCACAATACTGACCCTGCAAATGAAGAATGGTGACTTTAGATAGAAATAGCTTTCTGAGTAACAAACAAGCACAGCAAGTATCCCAAATACCAATCAGTTTCCTAGTGCAAGTAAATACCACACATGGAATATGTAGAGAAAGGCTTGCCCGTTAATGATGAACTTGCAAATTGACATGTCTTGTTATTCTGCACTATTCCCTCGTGTTTGAGCTTCTAATGGGCATTTACTCAATTAAGAGGTAATTATGGCATTCAAAATAAATGTAGCACACCAGCATTAGCTGCTGATTTCGTTTATTTTGGTGTATTAATTATAATGCAGCAATGCCATTTGCAAAGACAATACAAACAGTGTGATCATTAACCAACATTTGCTTCAGGTCATGTGGATTTTTTCATTAGAGATGCAGCTAGCAGCAGCTGTGGCTGTGAGCCAGCAGACCTCTTACAAAATTGATCAATTGAACTGTTTGGAACTCAACTTTTACCCTATCCACTCTGGTTAAAAAACAAAGAAACAAATCACCATCAACTCATGTTGAAGCAACAAGATTGCCATCCACATCATTCAAAAATGCATGTTCAAAACCTGGTGACTGTGCATTATGCAGGTAGTATGAATAGCGAATTATAGTTGTTGTAGGGTGAATATGTGTTTTTTCAGTCAAACCAAAAAGGAAAACGTTACTTTATACAGGGGAATTCCACTGTTACAATTGTCTTGTTATAGAATTAGACATGAAAGATGAGGATCTCTTAATTAAATAGGACTGAGAGTGAGTGCTCTTAATGGAGAGCTGTTCTTTATATAGATTTGGTCAGGAGGGAATTTACTGGGATAGGAAATGAAATGTACAATTTTGTATTGCACTGTATGTCTATATAATGGCAACAACCAGAAGGAAGCTGGGAAATCAAAATCTAGAATGTGAGTTTCTGCAGTATACTGATAAACACGCTCAAAGCAATTGAAAACCTAACTAATGTTATTAAATGTGCATATTTATTGAACAGATCGCATCCTGGTAATGTATTGGTCTCAGCTGGTCTGCTTTTGTTTTTCTAGTTGTCCAACACCAGGATGTGATGGCACCGGTCATGTCAGTGGCAAATATGCAAGGCACAGAAGGTAAAAGAGTTTCTTTCTTTCTATTATATATATATATATATATATATATATTTTTTTTTTTGCTGTTACACTTAGTTAGAGAGTAAGCCTGTTTGCAAAATATCATCATAGGATCACACGAGTGAAGACAATAATCAAAAAATAAAAGCTTGCATAAATACTGTATGCCTTGTATCCAGATAATAAAAGGGTGGCAACATCAGTAACATTAGAAATCACCACAAAAAAACATGTTTTTTAAAAAAAAAAAATTTAAGTGTCTATGTTTTTGTTATGCAGTTTCAATAGGCTTCAGTATTGTTCTATTGTTATTTTTGGGTAATTTACCTCAGAGTTACTGTCTAAAATTGTAGATTACTTTTGGCACCAAATAACGATCAGGATCATATCTCTCTCTAATAAAGCAATACAGATAACACCCTAAATATTATTGTACATATTACTGTATACAGTGGCTACAAAACCAGCACGGTGGGACAAAGTTATCAAAGTCTTTAGTACAAAGTGCAATTTGCACCCTTTTGGTGAAACAAACAAAAGAAAAAAAACTGTTAATAATACAAGACTAATATGAAGCATCCCAGAAGTTTAACGTTAGGGCTCAGAAATACTGCACATTTCTTACTGTACATTGCACACCAAGTCTGTACTAGGGTGAACTGTTAATTCTGTAGTCAAAATTGTTTCTATTCAACAGTTGTTTTTATATGAGTTAAAAATGACAGCGAGCATTGATCAGGGATAATTGCTATAGCGAGATGCCACAGTAGTTTAAATCAATTCTCCTTGTACGAGTAGACAATTTGTCAGAGCTACAGAAAGGCCCACAAATATATTCTTCTCCTCAGTAGATTCTTACAAATATTTACTGTACATAAATAATTTGACAACACAGAAAATGCACATTCTTCATGTAGAATGCAGTGCTATTTATTTTTGATATATTAAGATGCTGAATCATGAATTACTACCTACCCTACTGTCACTGGTTGATTTATTCCTACTGATTATTGAACGGTAGTCTAATAGAAAAACATCTTTATATTTAGTCAGTGATGCTTTTCCATTATTTGCTACAAAGCGTTAATTACCCTTCTTCGTACTATCTGAAATAGCAACAAAAAAAAACAAAAAAAAGTTTAAATATGATCATTTATTAATGTCTGTATTTAACTGAAGGAACTTCCCTATGTTTTGCTGCTGATGAGGAACTGGAGCACATACAATGACTTATTAATTGCACTGAGGGCATACAGGGTAAAAAAAAAAGAAAATAAATAATTACTGAACTATTGCTGGCCTTAATCCATCTTAATGCAGAATAGCACCGCCAATGACAACCGTTTGAATTTCAGGGATCAGGCACAATGTAATATATTACCACATGCCTTATTTAGACTATGTAACATTCAACTACAGTGAGCCAAATCAACAGTATCATCCTCTAAGGTCCAAAAGGACAGCAAGGTGAAGAGTTGTGTTGAATATCCTGACACAGCACTACAGTTGATGGGAGACACAGTCCTTTAACTGAGCAGCGAAGACACAGTTATACATTTTCAATGCTCATGCCAGGAGTGACCCTGATAGCACTCCATTTACAGCTCTTCACTTCTGTGGCCCTGGTCCTTAATGAGCACTCAAGCAAATCACTAGTTTTTATAAAAAGGAATCCCAAAACACAATGAGCTAGTCGGGAGAGACGCTGCAGGGCTCAGGTTTCACCTGTTTATTTTTTTAAGTGAGTGAAGGGCAGGCTGAAGGAGATACAATCTGGGGCATGGCTTGGCTTCAAGATAGGTATCTAGAGGAACACAAGGACTCTGCCACACAGCCTGACAATTGCACTATGAAAGTTTGATTAATCTCCTAATACAGTGGGCCACCATTAGATAAAATAAGGATTTTCATCAAATATAACTGCTTGATTTTAAACCAAATAGTTGAGATCAATAACTTAATCATTTTAGACTGACTTTTTAAACCTTTTTTTTCAAGCAAAACATGTTTTTAAATAAGACAAATATTGCTCCTACCTGCAACTAAATTGTTTCCTGCAAGAATTACATCATAAAAAAAAAACATTTCCTTATTTTAAGATATACTTCCCCCAGTCTCTCCCTCTTTTTATTTCATGTACTATCCTAGATAGGGCTATATAGCTCTGTATTATCATGTGTTTATTCTTCTGGTGTTTGGCTATGCTGGTCCAGGAACTGAATGTTTGTAAGCCTGGCTGATTATCTCTCTTGCCACAGTTTTATGGAATGTACCTGTGGGGAAGGTGAGTGTTGGTGGTGTTTATGGATCGTTCCTGTTTCTCTGTCTCTAATACTGGTGAGGATATTATAATCTAAGATATCTTGGCAGTACTAACAATTGATTGGTTGAGCAATTAAAGGCAATTAACTAGTAATCTCTAAATGTACACAGATTTTTGTTTTAAAAATGGTTTAAATATCGTACAAGTTCACTAGTATACTATTAGTTCAGCTTGCCTTCATTTTTACAAGATCTGATGGCATTCTAGTTTTTTCTATGTATGCTGTGAATGTATTGTAGGTCCATTGGAATCTTTATAATTAAAAAGATCAAAAGGGTAGCCTGCTTTTTAAAAAATGTATTTATAAAATTATTGAGGTTTTCCCAAAGCCTATTTTTCAATATTTGTATTCCATTTTTTGGATTTCTCATTTCATATACCTCTTCACCCACCAGTTTGATTGCCATGGCTGCAGCTGTGGGTGAATAATTGCCTGTCTTCACGGGAGCGCGTTTTGGAACTAGAGTCGAGTGCTTTCTTCCTGATGTATGCCTCATTTGGATTCAGCCGGCAGCCTAGGGGCTGTATTATTCATGCTTTGACAGATAGCACTCACTAAAAGCATTGGAACGAAGCCAGGTACTGGTAAGGAGATAGTGCAGCATTGCACCTAGCTACAGAGAGGACCATCTAGAAAACAGGGAACTGTACAGCTTCCTTTTTACGAAACACCCTTTCATAGGAAATCCAGATAAAGCACCATAAATCATAATTGTTTATCAGGATTGTATTTATTAAATTCATCTTGGTCATACTTTCTGTTTTATTTATTTTTTATTATCAGCCAGAAATGTTTTTTAGTTTAATTTTGACTGGATTTTATTTCAGCCATTTGCCTATTAGGGTTTTTTAAAAAAAAAAAAAAACAGTACTACTTATTTTAAAAATTATCAAGGTTTTTGCTCCAACATGAATGACTACTGTTTTCCAAAATCGAATTATCCAAAACTAAATACAAACCCTCTGAAAATATAATGATCTTTGGTGTTTATAGCATGTGATTTACATTTGTTTTCAATATTCTTTGTTTGGTCTGTGATCAGTAGTTAAAATAATCTAATAACCAATATATCAGAAGCAAAAAGGAGGTCTTGAGGAAAGTGGCCCCGTCATTGGGGACCAGTGTCTTATTCAGCAAGTGCCTAGCATTGTTCATATCTGCAAAACAGGCAGTTGGTACTGTAGCCCAATAGTAGCACCTATAGCAGAAAAGCATCTCTATACAGTACACACCATGTTGGGTTACTGGTGGCACAAGGTCTGTGTGGGTAACCTAGATAGGGTTGGATTTTAACATTTGACCTTCGTGTCCCAGGGCAATTGTACTTCTTCTTTGCCACTTACACAATTATCATTGCACAGGTGGGTTTATTGTGTTTTTGTACAAACTATGTTATTCCAAAAATAACAAAAAATACGACATTGCCCTGTTCCCTGTAGCTCACTCAAGGGATAAGTGCAATTAATTACAAGCTCCTGTCTATCAGTAGACTACCTTCCAAAACACAGTTGACCTTGTCGTACATTTCTTTGAGACAGATCTGTGGGAGATATTGATAGTAAAAAATCTACAGGGACATTGAGGTTTTAAATTTTAGGAACTGCAGTGTTCTGTCAGTGAGGATTAATAGAATCCTTGAGCAGGTTGTTTATCTTTAAATAAAGCTAACCTGGTAACACCTAAAATTCACATCCAGGTTTGTGTTTATTTTGGTTAGCATTTAATACTGCAGTGTCTGTGGCCTGTGGCAATAGGAAATCTGATAACTATTGCATGTTGGATAAGATCAATATTAGTTTTGTGCTGTGATCTTACTATGCAAACACGTTCACTGATTTTGGTTTTCAGTGCTCTTTTTTCAGTACTGTGCACTCTCTGCAGTTTTATGCAAATTAAAAAATGCCTGTGTTTCTTATTTTGCAAAGTATACAGTAAATATTATATAATGTCATTTATTACAAAAACATTTTATAAACTCATCTACTTTCTATGCAGTTGTGGGGGCCTTGGAAAAAGGAGGAGTTACTTAAAGACACTCTTACATAACTATGCGGCTCATATACCAATACATGGGGTTTTTGCTTTTGAAAAAAGTGGAATGCACAATAAGGCTAACTTAAATGGAAGGGACCTAATCTTGTTAAATTAAAAGTCATTTGTTTTAAGGTTGTCCAGTTAGCAAATATGAAATAACGCTGCTTTCAGGTGCAGGCAAAAAGTTTTTATTGGCCATTTAAGCAATGCTACAAGTCAGCACGACATGCCTGTGTGGAACACTTAGCGTAAGAGATGGCCACAAAAAACTGATGACCTTGTTTTAAAGGGCAAAAAGGTTGAAGAGTCTTATCAACACATGTCTCCTGAGGTCAAGCCAGTCACCCAGAGATTGAAATGTACATCTTTTAAGTAATTTTGTTTGACATATTGAGGAGTTCACTAAGCCTTCCCATTTTCAAACATTTGTGCAGGAAATAGAGCAGATACTATAACAGCCATCATCATCATCGACGCTATGCATCCAGGTTTTCATCTGCCCCAACGATGCCAAGAAGGCACCGTCAGCTTCTGTAGAACAAGATTCATATTTGTTTCCATACAGCTAAATGAGAGAAGCCATTAAACACAATAAGCTGGCACCAAGCAACTAACATGTAACATATTTTTAATATTTTAAGTCAAAAGACAATATCCTTGTTATTTCCCTGTACTTTGTATGTATCTTTCAATAAACTATGTATTTCATGTTAACATGAGAGCTTGGCATTCAGGTAAAGGCAGTGTTGAAGGCATGTTCTCTTACGTCTAGAAATTGATTGAATAGTGTATTTGAACTGGAAAAGAAAATCAAATAAAGCGGTGGGGTACATTGTTTTACTTTTTTTCACACAGGCACAGTATTTCTTCACTGTTTAGTCCATACTTACAGTAGCTTTTAACTCTCTTTAGACTGGAGATAAGAAGATTCAGTGCTGTTGTATCAAGCATGATCCTAGTTATTGCTATGGTCCGTTTTTTAACACTGGTCCTGATTTGTGTAATTACTGGTACAGTGAATTATGAATCATTTAACATTACAAACTTTGTTTTTATCTCAGGCTGTTATGTTGCGTGGGGCCACCCAGATGGCAGAGTGGCTAGTGTTAGTTGCTACTCAATAGGAAATCTTTTGTTCAGCCCCTGCTGAGAAGTCAGTCGAGTTTAAAATCAATATACTGTGACTGTCTTGGCGCCTGTCTGAGAGGAAGGTAAATCCCACTTGGTTTGTGGAAAATATCACCATGGAGACCTGAGCTTGCCACACGCTCCTATATAGATCCTGTTAGATAGGAGGCAGACACAGCCAGCAGTATAATTTTATTACAGCACAGGAAGGGAAATGTTTTGTGCCCCTATGCCAGTGAGTAGTATGGGGGTAGATTGATATATCACATTGTGTTAATGACTAGCTGGAACTGTTACTCAAATATATATTTGTAATTTGTTTATATATATATATATATATATATATATACACACACACACACACACACACACACACACACACACACACACACACACACACACACACACACACACACACAACTGTTGCATTTGTTTTAATTTGTATTCACTGATCTTCTTAATTTTAGAAAATAATTCAAAATGTGTTGCAATGTTTTGAGTGGGCAGTTATCATCTGTTAATACTGCTATTTCACTTTGATTTGTTTATTGTTATTATGCTTGTTGAATCCACAGAAAATATATTGTGACGATCATGTTACACACTTGGTTACACCATTTTTTTATTGTTGTGAATTTGCTTTTATCTAGATTTAAACATGCCATGTACTAACATGTTTTACAACCTTAACAATGAAGACGCATTGTCAATATCTGTCCACTCGCTGGATGTTTGTTCCCACCATGTCCCTGTTGAACTGGACCTCTGGACATGTCCCAAGGTACTAACGTTGTTGATTGTCCTGCTGAATTCGACAATTATTAATAAGGAAGAAAAATGTTTTTGGAATTTTAAGGATTTACTATTCATGGAATTTAAGGATTTACTATATGTGGAATTTAAGGATTTACTATTTTTGGAATTTAAGGATCAAAGAAATTGAGTACAAGGGAGCCTGTGTGGCTGTAACTGAGAGGAAGTAGGGCTTGTTTTACTTACACTGTACTGTACTTCAATGGAAGAGCCATCCTCCATTTCATTCAGAAGAGTGTGGAACCGAGCTAGTGATTTACTGTAACAGTGTTTTTTTTTTGTTTTTTTTTTAATGAATGGTCACAAACACTACTGATCATTTGTAGAGCGACTCTGACACATGACACCAATCTGTCAAATCGGAAAAATCCAAGATTTAAAAGGTGAAAGGGATATCCCACAAAGGGAGAATTGTAGTTTGATATTTTGCTGACTGTTATGTGTTGCTATGTGTGAGAGGTTAATCTGGGTTAAATTAGTTGGTTACAATGTATTTAGGTAGTAGATTCATTAGCATTTGGCTTTGCTTCACCATTCATAGCTGCATTCTCAAATTGTTGTCCATGTCTGAGCATACGGTACAAATTATCCAGTCGAAAAGTATTACCTAAAAAATACTATTTTGCTTCACTTTTGGGCCACCCTGTATTGCTGAGCTACAGTATTTTATTTGAATGGCTGTTATGATGAAAGTTGAATATACAGAATGCGCATAATGCACACATTTATTGCAGATACAAGAATTAACAATTTAATAACATTTCAGTGTGAATATATGGCTGGTGGAAACGCCTAAAGATAAGTTGATCCTACATTTTCAAGCAGGTTTCAGTTGCATGCTGATTTTATTGCAGGATCTTTATGTTTTTCAAATCTATAAACAGATAGATTTTCCCTACAGAGCAAGGAAAATCATTTAATTTTCAGTTGCTGTCGTCAAATCAAATACCATTTATTTGTTCAAATTAGGATCATTCCGCCTCGAAGTGAAAATGGAAGAACATCCTTACCCAGTTAGAATCCAAATCTGGAACATTTCACGGCTGAATGACTCCTAACTAACCGTGTGAGACATACAGTGGTGTCACTGACTGAAAATGAGTCTGCTTTGCTTCCAAAGCACGTCCATGTTTTTGGAGTGGGGATTGCAAGTCTTTAGGGATTTATTAAACTTCCTTCACAGAGGATTATTTAACTTCTATATATTTTTTTTTTTTCAATAACTCAAACCGCATTGATCAGTTATGGTATCATTTGAAATGAATGTTAAATTTATCAAAAGTTAACTCGGAAAGGAGCAGTCTGGAAATTCTTATTTTGAAGTTTATTCTCTGCCATGCCCATCACTGCTCTTGTGTATACTCTGAAATAAAGCTGATTGGAGGGACAGTCAAGTGTTAATGGACAGGTCCAGGGACATACAGGTCCAGGGTATGTTATGATATATATATATATATATATATATTATTATATATATATATATATATATATATTATTATAGATATATATATATATATATATATATATATATATATATATATATATATATGTGTTGTGTTAAAGGGAACTCACCTGCTTTGAATGATGTGAAGAGAGGGTTTTCATTGATATAGCGGCAGACAAATTTCAGCGCAGCCATTGCTGAGGTACCAACAATGGTATCTCCTAGCATGGCATCTCTTCACATGACACAGGAAGGAAAATTCACAAAACCGGAAACAACGCTATGTAAAACCCTAAGAAACAAAAGGTTGCCTTTCTTAGGCCTAATAATGTACTATCCCCCTATCATAACGTCCCGCAGCAGGAACACTACACTACCTAAAAGCTCTGGCAGAGTTCCATGCAAACAAACCAGAGACAGGGACAGAGAGTTGTCCTAATGATGATCTTTATATGGTGCTAGTCACAAAGAGGGTTATACTGCAATAACTACAGTGCACAAAATAAAAAATGTGTCACAGGTTTGTTGAAGTGTACACTACGCTGTAATGACACAGTTACTTACGTGTTTAATTGCTGTGTAATTATGTAGGATATGCAGTCATTCATGAAGAGATTATTCTTCATCCACTTACAGAAGTAGGATGAGTAGCACCATGTATACATGGATGCTGAATAAATGTACCTGATAAAACATGTTGTTTTCAGACATGAGGTGCCACCGGTAGGTATAAAAAAAGATGTCAACAGGACAGTTCAAATCACCTGTTTTTCAGTGACTTTGTGGTCTACATGTATTTATTGTATTATGACTCATACCTTTGTTCTACAGTGTGTACGGTTGCCCGTTGGCAAAGAAGAGGAAAACACAAGACAAGCAGCCACAGGAACCTACTCCCAAGAGGAAGCCATTTCTAGAGAGAATGGAAAACTCATCAGTGGATGAGTGCTACGAGACGGATGGGATGGAGGAGGCAGATGAAGAAGAAGATGAGGAAGAGGAGTACTCTGAAGACAATGAGGAGCAGGGGGAGGAGGTAGAGAGGGAGGAGGAAGAGGAGGAAGAGGAAGGAGTTGAGGGGGAGGAAGAGGGGGAAGACGGGGGTGAAGAAGAGGATGAGGAGGAGGAGGAGGAGGAGGAGGAGGAAGAAGATGACGACGAACAAGACGACAATGATGATGAAGACCAGTGCAATGAACAAGGTGATGGTTTTTATCATTGATGGCAATGTTTATAAGATTTGTCCCAGGTAATCACTGGTATGTTCCACCCAACATTTCATACTATCTCAGATTATCATTTTTTTCTTAATCTTACCTTTCTCTTTTTTAGCATTCAGCATTTAAAAACATTGAAAACATAAAACCACTTTAATTAATCCAAACCTTAAAAAAATCAAAGAACACTAGTGATGGCACTAGCCAAAGCGAAATATTGAAAACTGTGTTAGTAAAGACAACTTAAACAGTGAATTATAGTGCATGTCAAATGTGCTGTCAACATGGCTTAACTGTGAATCAAACAAATTTGTGAATTATAGAAATGTGAAATAAAGAGAGAGCACTTTTCTTGACAATTACTAATAATTACTATACATTCCTGGAAATGATTATAATTTCCTTGTATAGTGTAATAAGCAAACAGCAACATCATGGACGGTATATGTATAAATAGTGAAAACAAAATGTTTTGTTGAAGAGAAAAAACATTTGCTACACAACATCCTGTTACATTTCAAATAGATGTTGTTTTCTTTAACACAGTGTTCATTAAGAAACCTTTTAGGATTGTTTTCTCTTCCTAGCCTGCAATAGCCTCCACTATCCCTAATGGCGCCCAGGCTGTGCTACACATTGAGCTGTTGGCTTATTTTTGTCATGTCACACAGGCTGTTCTACTGTTCTGGTCTTCAGCGGTCCTTGTTTTGTGTGCCTCTAGCCTCTATCTTTCTTGACAGCAAATTCAAGAGAGATTAATGCTGGATGCATCTAAGCCCATGTTTAATTTAGTTTCGTTTTGTATTCCTTCCCCACTAGAGACCTCTCTGTGGCTATGTCTGTCCTCCTCTGTGGCAACATAGCTTGCTCAATCCTCAGTTCCTCCTCATTCTGATGATACTTCCTCAGTTTAACACTGTCACACAGTTCTGTTGGGGTTCCTCTTCAGCAATGTCTTCTTGGGTATAATAAGGGTCAGCTGCTTTATCATTTTTCAATGTCTTCTACTGTTACTGCAACAGCTTTTTGCCAAGGTGGAGATTCAATGTAACAATACAGCATCATTATCATTTCGTTTCCATGTTCTTTGTTATATGGCAACGTTCAATCAAGCTCTCCAGGGGCATATTGTATACATGTTTTAAATTAAGGGCTTTCATTCAGAATGTGTAACCAATAAATGCAATAGGACTGAATATCACCAGGAAGCACAGTACCTGTGATAAAGAGGCACACTTTTTAATTTTGGTATTATTATATATTTTTTCTTCATAATTATTGATCTGTGATAAGGTTATGTTTTATTTATCTGTTCAGTTTATATATCCATCGCAAAGTAACCTCCTTGACCTTTTCACACTAGGTTCGTGATCACTTTAATTACTCATTCATTGGCTTCAGAGCATTAACTTGATCTCTAATGTCATGGTGTTACAGATTTCAATACTGCTGCTTTATTTTTCCCAAACTGCTTAATACTGATTGGCCTATGTAACTTTGGGATTCATTACTATATATACATTAGAATTCCCTGTATGAACTGCCCTGCTTGCTGCAAAAGATTGCCATTAAGTTTCAAAGTTATTAAACTGGGCTATAAAACTGACAAAATTGAGTATATATCTTCAGCTTTAGCATGTGGTTCTACAGTAAACAAATTGTGGTTATTGCTATTGTCATGCTATTGCTTTCCATCAATTCTGTAAAACAAAACTCAGTGCTCAGTAAAAATTTCAGCCTCTACTTTGGTACCGCACACTTGTTTGTTAGCAGCTGTTGCGTGATTCTTCAAGGATGTATAATAAATGAGGTGAGATGTGAACATTTCTGATTAAAGCTATTAACAAGAAAGATGTGTGAAGGGGGTATATGACGGGGTGGGGGGGGGGGAGCAAAATGGGTACTTATCCTTCAGATTACTGAACATTAGAGTTTGGTAACCTATAGCAACCTGTCTAGCTTAATTTAATGCAGATTTAAAAAAAAAAAAAAAAACGATTCAGTCATTTGCACAGTGAAACCTACATATAAGCAACAATTATTGTAGGTATAAAAAACAACAGACATTATTTACACACAACATTTTAAAAGATGTAAGTCGCCACCTTTGTAAGACATATTTGATTTTTCATACTAAGCAAAAATAAGCCTGTACAATATTTCAAATTATAATGTGTAACTCTTCATTTTTATTGTGTCCGAAGTTATATAGTTTAATGATGTAGGTATACACTCTGTATACTATAATAAAAAAAATCTAAAATATCTGTAGTCATAAACCTTTACCAGTGTCTCTCAACAATTTAAACAGCTTGATTCCAACTTCCTTTCGACACAATCACAGTAAACCCAGATCAGGCTGTAATAACAGTCATAATTGGCTGAGCTAAATAACTTCAAATTGAAATATGAAGTTTATGCTCCTGAAAAAGTAGAATTATCTGTTTTGTCTTTTAATGGAAGGTGTTCAGATGGACTGCAGCTATTCCAAATCCAACCATATGGCTGAGAAGGATGACAACAACAACACTGAGTATGACAATTACGATGAGCTGGTGGCCAAGTCCTTGTTGAACCTGGGCAAAATAGCAGAGGACGCTGCCTACCGCGCCATGACGGAGTCTGAAATGAACAGCAACTCCTCCAACAGCATGGAGGATGAGGATGATGATGAGAATGAGAAGAACGCCAGGAAAAGCGAGCTGAGCCTGGACGTGGACAGTGATGTGGTACGGGAAACAGTGGACTCTCTGAAGCTTCTGGCACAGGGGCATGGGGTGGTGCTGTCGGACAACTATCTGGATGGGACAACGGCAGAGAGCAACAACAACATCTGTAGCAGAAATGCTGGAGCAGGCATCCAGGGAAAGCACACCAGTAATGGGCAAGTAGAGGAGAGTGATGAGGAGGTGTGTCTGAGCAGCTTGGAGTGCCTGAGGAACCAATGTTTTGACCTGGCCAGGAAGCTCAGCGAGACGCAGCCACCCGAGAAAAACCACCAGCAGCAGACGCCCACTTACGCGGACTGCCAGCAGATGAGCAATGAGAACAATGGAGCGGGAAGGATGTTGGAGCGCAACTATTCAGACATGGTGAACCTCATGAAGTTGGAGGAGCAGCTTAGCCCCAGGTCCAAGACCTTCTCCAGCTGCGTTCAGGAAGATGGCTATTATGACAGGGATGAGGACACAGCCTCTGTGACCTCTGACCGCTCAGAGGAAGTTTTCGACATGACCAAGGGCAACCTGACATTGCTGGAAAAGGCAATTGCCCTGGAAACAGAGCGGGCAAAAGCCATGAGAGATAAAATGGCCATGGACAGGAGAGGCAACATGGGAATGCTAGATGAGCACATTCCGAGGCAACACTGCGGAGATGAGAGGAGAAACAGACTCCACGACGGCCACATAAAGAAGCCATACTACCCGAAAGGTAGAGTTTGATTGTTTTTCTTTTTGGATTGCTAATCAATGTGATCAGTGTCACAAACTGAAGATAAAATATGAAGTATCTTCAAACCAAGCCCAATTATTAAGGAAGTCACTTCATTATAACATTATAATAAAGTTATACATTTTAGAACTAACATTTGCATGAACCAGAAATACTTCTGAAAAACATAAATATTAGCAGGGAAAGCAGTAAAGCAGGACTAACACTGACAATTTTTTTAAAAAATGCCTGTCCCCAAAATAATTTGCAAAATAGCAAGCATAAAAAATAAAAAATAAAAGCCTGATTCCAAAGTGTGAATTTCATGGATATTAATGTTACATATAGTTTTATAAAGCAGAAGCTATGTTTTATCTTGCTACATTTTTAGTAGTGATTTATGTCCTATTAATGTAATCATGATAAAAAAATGATTTTCCTTTAGGAAAAGCATGCCTACTGGAGAGATAACTATTGATATTCATTGCTAAAAAGCACCTACATGCACAGAGTATGTGTAACAGATTGGCTGGGGTGGGTGGCATCATGATTTATAAAATTATCATGGCATGACAGTTATTGATGAAGGCCCTCCCGCCCTAAAACTAAAGATGCCAGATAGAAATTGAACAGTATCAGAATGACCGATAAGGAAAGACAGGGCCACTGACTGCACATTAATTATCCTAACATGGTAAAGTAACGGAAACCATTTGCTATGCAAGGCATGGTCTGGCCGGGACCATAATCGATATCTATTGCTTTCTCATATGCATCCCACTTCACTGGTTTCATTCTGCTGTTGAGAGCTGCAGTGGAGGAGCTGCTGCCTGCTGGAATGTGAATTGCAAAGCACCAAAGCAAAAGTATTCACATAAAAAAATAAAAAAAACAACAAAAATTAACCCAAGTTTATTTATCCAGGAACCTTTCAAAATTCGAATATGAGTTCAACGTTTATCAAAAGAAGATCATTTAGCAAGAAACAGTTGTTTCTCTTATGTGGGTTTGTCTAATTCAGCCGTACAAAGTGTAAAGTAAAAATGTTTTTCAGCCATGCAGATATGCAAGTCACCAATATACAAGTGTCACTGTTCTTTAAACTGCACCCCTACATCTACCATCTAAATAATCTACAGCCCAAGTTAACTTTTACATGGTAATTGCCTAACTCAAAGGAAGTTCAGCCTAATGGGAGACTTTTTAGGTTTTTTTTTTTTTTTTTTTTTTGGGGGGGGGGGCGTTGTACTAAAGTATTCGAGTCAAAGACATCATTGTGTTGAAGCATCGAGTTAGTTAATGACAGGAAAGAAGCCATTGAAGGCTTGGGCAAAATTTAATTAAAAGCATGGCTTGCAAACAGATTTCTTGAATCACTGTAAGTGTAACCCAACAGTTTATGATATTATACAACATTACTTTCAAATGGAATCTCTTGTTTTCAAGGTGAACCTTTCCCACATCCAATATCTAAAATATAGCAGCTGTTTCTTCCTGAAACCGGTTTCTTGTCTTTAAAGGTTATGTTTGTCTGTTTTGACATCTTGAGTGTATTTTATTTCTGTCTCTTTTAGTCTGTCTTTATTGCCAGTAGCTTTAGAATTACTGTGCAGGTACAGAAATATAGGGTGAACTAATATTTACATCAGTTTTATGGAAACGTTTTCTGAAATTATAGAGCTGTATAGTTTAAAAATGTGCCTGTCTATTTAAAATGCTCATCGTTTCTTTCCTTAATCAAGTAGGAACTGATTATGAGTCGTTATCAAGCTAAAATATGATCCCATAATGAAACGTATACCCACCCTAGGCTCACTAATTGCCAGCTTGGCCATTGCCAAGATTTTATCTGCATGGGCAGTCTGCCTGTCAAAGAGATGTGGAGGATGAGGGGGTGGAGAGAACAGGAGGGGTAAGAGCTGAAAATTAGTCTTCATTGTGAGCTGCTCTTTATGAAAACAGAATGTCTGACGTTGCTGGTACTTCACTTCAGAATGGCCCCAATTGAGTTCTGATTGAAAAACACTTCTAATGCAACATGTCCCATTGTACACTTCAGTTACCTCAGGGGGAAAAAAATCAACCAAAAAAAAAACAGCTCTCAGTTTGCATTTCTTGGAGACTCAGCATGGATTCCCCTGTATCACAGCATGGGTTATCCATGACCTCATCAATTTGTAAATTGTGTTCAATATATAAGTTAAGTCAAATGGATGCCTTTCTTGCCTTCACTTTAACATACTCAGTGCCAAACAGTAGATTGACAAGAGACAAGATATTTTGCTTTCCTTCAAAAATTCTGAAAGCCGTTGTGTGTTCATCTACTCATTTAGCACATGGCACCACATGGACTCAGCAGAAAGAGTTCAATTATAGCCTCCTGCTGTAAATCCTTCAACATAATAACCTGTGTTCACAGATAAGATAGGTCTGTTCAGGTGCTTTGACTATGATTTCCATCTAAGATAGGTCTGTTCAGGTGCTTTGACTATGAGTTCCATATAAGAGAAGTCTGTGTTCAGTTGCTTTGACTATGTGTTCCAGAGCTTCTGTTCATTTCTAAAGTGCCTTTAGTAGATGTGTGCTGATACTTGTACTGGCCTTTAAGAAGTAAGTACGGCAGTGTAGTGCCAGCTAAACAGAAATAGTATTTATCCAAAGTGGCAGATCACTTGATTGTGCTAGCTTGTACTACTCTAAGACATTTGACACATATCTGTCTCAGGCGACTAGATGAGCAGCTCCTGAACTCTTAAACACAGACTTATCATGAAAATGAATATTTTTGAGTAATTACATTCCAGTCTTAAGTTTATAAAACTGAGGTCGGAGCACA
Organism: Polyodon spathula; assembly: GCF_017654505.1. Lineage (NCBI taxonomy): Eukaryota > Metazoa > Chordata > Actinopteri > Acipenseriformes > Polyodontidae > Polyodon > Polyodon spathula. The sequence goes on from NC_054539.1 coordinate 70,672,851, forward strand.
AACAATAGGAAAGTAAGTAGAGTTCTTCATGGTTAATTCTTTCTGGCCACTGTTAAACTCCATTGAAAAAACTCTCCTGAGATGAGCTTGAGTAGTATCATCTGAGAATTCATGCACAGGTGCTTTTTGAGATGAACTTGAGTAGTATCATCTGAGAATCCATGCACAGGTGCTTTTTGAGATGAGTTTGAGTAGTAACATCTGATTATTCATGTACAGGTGCTTTCTGAGATGCTCCCTGAGGTTCCGGACAGTGCACTTGGAGCGACCACCTTTCCCAATGGAAAGAGCATTAGTGGAAGCACAGCATTTAAGTTACCTCTGAGGGAATTATGTGACTCAATTCAGGCTCAGAGATAAACAGGGTGTCATTGGAGAGTCTGTGTCAGCCACCATATCTATAGATTGTAGATCTAAATTGTCTCCTGCTGGTGTAAAATTTGAGCAACTCTAGAAATGAAGCCTGAACAGTTGTTCCCACTCAGTTTATTGCATCTGGAGTTTAGACTTCTGATAGTTTGTGGGATGTTTATGGAATATGGCTATTGGGAAAATTAGCATGAAAGAGATAGCAGAGATAGTCTCTTCCAAATCAGCAGGGAAGAGATAGCAGAGACAGTTGTCCTCAAATCAGCGTGGTAGAGATAGGAGAGACAGTCGTCCTCAAATCAGCGTGGTAGAGATAGCAGAGACAGTCGTCCTCAAATCAGCGTGGTAGAGATAGCAGAGATAGTCGCCCTCAAATATGTGGAATGCTGCTGATAAGCTTTACACTCTGATTCTCTTCTTTAGAGTCATCTTTCACCCAGTCTTTATTTATTTGTAAAATAGGAAATCGAGTTTCTGGTAACTTCACATCAAACTCTTTTAAAAGATCATGCTGCTACCATAGCAGCAAAGCCCCCACAAGTTGTAATAAAACCTTAACTAAGGCGGATTTGAAGAAATGTCATAAGTCATTATTGTCAGTTGATCTGTATATTGACTGAAATTGTCCTAATGGGTTTCATGATGTCAGAAGTAGTAAGCTGAATGATGTTGATGAATGAGCAGGGTTTTTCTGACCAAGGCAAACTGCTGTTACCACATGTGGGTAAATCTCTATAGCAGTTGTTAAAATAAATTCTCTAAATGTGAATACAGGCTAGCCATGTAAAATTATATGGAACAAATAAAATAAATTAGGGTCTAACCATGTGAAGTTAAATGAAAAAAGTTTCTCATTAAGTCTAATATGACATGTTTAGAGATGATACTAACATTGATTTTCCCACAGTTAATATGCATTTTGCCGCAGCCCATGTCATGTGTTTGTCATTACAAAACTTTATAAGCAGGACATCAGGTCCTGGCTCTTTTAATCTATAAAACAGAAAACAGTTTCTGAAATAAAGCATGTCAGACTGTAACTATGTTCTAGCTTTTTTATGGCTATAACTTGTAGAAATATATATCTAGTCAAGCTTATTCTAATAGGATTTTATTTATATTCATGGCAATTTGCCATATAAGAACCCTTGTTGCATGTGTATATGCATGCACCTCCATGCCGTGCAGCTGTGTATATGCATGCACCTCCATGCCGTGCAGCTGTGTATATGCATGCACCTCCATGCCGTGCAGCTGTGTATATGCATGCACCTCCATGCCGTGCAGCTGTGTATATTCATGCACCTCCATGCCGTGCAGCTGTGTCTATGCATGCACCTCCATGCCATGCAGCTGTGTATATGCATGCACCTCCATGCCGTGCAGCTGTGTATATGCATGCACCTCCATGCCGTGCAGCTGTGTATATGCATGCACCTCCATGCCATGCAGATATCTATACACATGCACCTCCATGCCGTGCAGCTGTGTTAATGAATGCACCTCCATGCCATGCAGATATGTATATGCATGCACCTCCATGCCATGCAGCTGTGTATGTGGGACATGGAGGTGAAATTGAAGATCTCTGATGTTTGCAGATTCGTCTCGAGCTGAAAAGAAAGAAAGCAAGTGCCCCACGCCAGGGTGTGACGGGACGGGTCATGTGACAGGGCTGTACCCTCACCATCGGAGTTTATCAGGGTGTCCTCACAAAGACAGGGTACCTCCAGAAAGTAAGCAAAGTATAAAAAATATATATTATATATATATATATATATATATATATATATATATATATATATATATATATATATATATATATATATCTTTTTGAAGTCCTGTTTGTTTGTATGTTTCATAAACACTGTCCAAAGCCCTTGTCTTACATGCTGCTGAATATTATCCTATACATGGGGTCAATTTCCTTATGTGTTTATTTTTTCTGTGGATGAAAAATCTCAAGGCTTTGCCATGGTTGTATTTACAGCCCTCCTTCTGTGTTTACCACGCATGTATGTTTTGTATCTTCCTGCCCCTTGCACATTTCCGTTTAGGATTTTGAAGTTAAAGTGCATATACTTCACTTACAGCAAGTTTCCTTAAGCAAACAACAGAATAGTTTAAAGTCTATCAAATGTATAGGGTGAAAAAGTTTATGGACCAAAGAGATGACGAGGAACACAATTAAATGAAATTATTAAAAAATATAATGTTGCATTAATAATAATATACTGCAAACACTGGTTCGATTCAGAATTATAAAGCTAGCAATATGAAGTTAATTAAAATCATTTTCCATACAGGGGGCATCACATTGGCTCTGACGCTCCCAGGGTAGGGGATGGGAAACTGGCAGGGATTGCTTCTCCTCATCATGGAACAGCGAACCCTACTGGCCAGACATTGAGCAAATTCAGAGTGGATAAGAGGCAGGGCTGGTCTCTGGGATCAGCAGCCTGCCCACCACTGCTCTGGATTGCTCAACGTAAAAGCAATTCTGGCTTTAAGCTCATGAGACCCTCAGAACACTGACATGATAGACTCGCTACAGTGAGGAGAAAAAACATAATTGGGCATTCCAGATTGGGGGGAAAATAAATAAAAATAATATTATAAAAATAATAAATAAAATTCCCAAACTAAAAGGAATACACACTCATGATACATCATGTAAACCATAATGTATTAGAAAATACAGTACAGTATGTTACATATATTTAAAAAATTATTAAATTACAGTGGGGGAAATGATTCACACATAAGACAGTAAAAAGATTTTGGAAATCACTTAGAAATCAAGGTTAAAATGTAATGGGAAATGGGGGAGGAAGATTTCTCTAATGGTCAAACATTTACATTGTTGATTAATACTAAAAGACGTTTGCGCGTTTACTTAACACCTATTGAGACATATTTGGCATATATGTGACAGAATGTGAAGAACAACAACAATGCTTCCAGGAGCAATGCATTAATGCCTGTGTTAACATCAATACATACACTCAAAGTGGAGAAGCTCTGCATTAGAGCAGGTTACCAGGGCATGGGCAGCGGTATTCATATCAGAGGCTGTACACTGTAGAATTAATATAGACCCCAACATCGTTGAAGTTACATTTACTAGTTACTTTGGAGCTCAGTGTCTTTAAATGGGCACGTCCAGATTTCCACACAAACCAAATTATACAGACCGTAAGCTTGTATTTACTGATTAGCACAGAACATAATAACACATTGTATCCCTTTTCTGTGGGTTAATTTAAAAATAATGTCATACACAGTTTTTTGCTGTTTTGTAGCAAATAATTTTACATGTTTTGCTGTGGACTAAAAGCTTTGATAAAGCATGTTTATATATAGTGTATAAAACCAATAAAATGCTTGAAGCCTCTATAGGATGACTTTTAAAATGTAGTTTTAAATAACTTGACTTTCTTTGTGTTTCAGAATGCATTAACTACTGAGGGCACCCTCACACTAAGATACATTTCACTTTTCACTTGTGCTTGTTATCAGTATTCTGTTTTTTTCTCCAATAAGTATAAAGCCTTTCTCATTTTAGTGTGCAAACTATGTTTGTTAAGATTAAAGACTAAATTTTAAAACTATCCTGTCCAAAATATTTTTCTAACAATCTGTGTAAATAAAAAAACAAAAAAACAATTGACGTAATTTCTTTAGAGTTTATTTATTTATTTTAATTGTGGATTATTATAAACTCAATCATGCCTTAAAAGAGGTACCTGCAGGATAAATCAAATTACTTCACTACAGAATGTGTTCAGCTAAATAGTTTATGTTTCAAAAATAGAACATAGCTGATAACATCATAACTGCATGTTTTAAGTACAATTACAATGAGTTCATAATCATCATTATACAGAGGGTTTACAGTGGGACAAGTGCCCTACATCACAAGCTGTCTCCATTATCATGATTATGCAGAGGGTTTACTGTGGGACAAGTGCCCAACATCACAAGCTGTCTCCATTATCATGATTATGCAGAGGGTTTACAGTGGGACAAGTGCCCTACATCATAAGCTGTCTCCATTATCATGATTATGCAGAGGGTTTACAGTGGGACAAGTGCCCTACATCACAAGCTGTCTCCATTATCATGATTATGCAGAGGGTTTACAGTGGGACAAGTGCCCTACATCACAAGCTGTCTCCATTATCATGATTATGCAGAGGGTTTACTGTGGGACAAGTGCCCAACATCACAAGCTGTCTCCATTATCATGATTATGCAGAGGGTTTACAGTGGGACAAGTGCCCTACATCATAAGCTGTCTCCATTATCATGATTATGCAGAGGGTTTACAGTGGGACAAGTGCCCTACATCACAAGCTGTCTCCAGAACCTTGGTACACATGCCATTGTATGTCACGTGACTCCCTCTCCCTGTATTTGTTGTCATCACTGCACCACATACTGCATGCGACACAACAATGTATCTAGGTTCAAACCTTGCTTCTCCTTTGTGTCTTTAATGAAGTCCAGTTATTTTTTTTGTGTTGCTAATAGAGTCTTGTAGGATGCAGTCACCTTATAACAGGTGTACTGTCTACAGTGTACTCATTTGTAATAATGTATGCAGAATATTTAAGAGAAGGATAACAAGTCTTGAATGTGTATCAGTATTAGCAGAGGTTGTTTTCCAAGCAAAGGGTTATTTGCACCATTTCTTTCTAAAACAAACAAAAAGAAAAAACCTCAACATTACAATTGCAGACACAAATAATCATGTAAGCTTTGAAAAAAAGAAATCTAAAAACTGAGTTTCATGCTTTCAATCTGGGCTATGCGTCAATCATATACTGTAGCACCCCAGACACTTTAAGCATGTGGACAATGCAGATTCTGCATTGCCTAGGTGCAATGGTTAATGTGTGTATCGGCTTGACCCATTTTTTTCTGCATGATCCTTTCCTTTACTGTCATATGGTCTAATGAGAGTGATTTTCTTGCTGTCCACAAATTGATGGAATCAATTGATTGTGGGGCTCCTAACCTGTCCTATTCTATACTCTTTCTCTGTCAAGTTCTTGCAATGTATGAAAATGTTCTTAAGTGTCCTACGCCAGGCTGCACGGGACGAGGCCATGTAAATAGCAACAGGAACTCCCACAGAAGGTGAGTGTAGAAAGGCAGCACGATACTCTAGAGGTAGTTCACAAAGTAGCAACGTCAATTACAAAAAAACAAAACTGTACACACAGAGGGTCCAGTCTAATTACATTGTGCCATTCCAGTTCAAGTGATCTTGACCCCTTACAGTATGTTAATGACTTGTGTCACTTGAAATAAGCCTTTAAGATGATACTAAAGTCAACTGTCTCGGTTATCCCCCACATGGAGAAAAATTTGGTCAAAGGTAATGAAAATTTGTATTTTTTTCCTCTTTCAGACCCATTTTTACCATGTGGAGCATGAGTTACGTCGCTACTGTGGAACTGTGGAACTTGTTTCATCATCACATGTGACTTATCATAAATGTGTTCCATGAATGATTGAAAAAGAATACAGTACAGAAAGTGCAATGCATGGTCCTTGTCTACTGACTCTGTGTATCTGAATTGCATTCTGTACTGCAAGATGTTAATGTAATGCTCTAAATTTAGTCACGAATCTCAAGCCCCTGGAGAGTGAACACTGATGTGAGATGAGAGTGACAGTAAACCCTAAGCCTGCATTTCTGAAAGATCAACCATCTCTGAAGCAAATAAATACATGCATTGTTATCTGAAATCCATAGGATCTAATTATTCTGCTATCTAGAAGTTTCATGAGCTTCCCACTAAGACCAGGCAAGGAAAAGCTAAAAGTGGAGAAACAGCCAATATATTTGTCTCCAGGGTTTTCTAATAGCAGGATTCTGGGGACATCATTTAAAAAGATGCTGACAATTTAGACAGAACGTCAAAAGGATTTTGTATATACTTGTGCAGTGCTTTAAAAACTGAGATGGTGTGTTCAATGATAAATATTGCACTTCTTTGTGTGATTGGGACTCTTTTACAAAACTTTAGGACTTTCAGTCCCTTTAAAGAGGGTGATGAGTTACTTTGGGGTTTGAAAGCACAGTTTAACGCATAAATGTTTTAAAACAGTCCCTTTTAAAAAAATAAATAAATAAAGTTCAATGTTCTACTGCGACATTCAGTCAAAATGTTCACATTTGCAGTATACAGTGCATGTATTTTAAATATCAGGGACTTAGCCAATACTAACACGTGTTGGGTGTGTTCTGAGAAATCTGCATTTGGTCCAATGATATAGCAGGTTTCAGAATGACAGTCACAGCTTGAGCACACCACTCGTTATGAATACTTCTCTCAGACAGGGGGAGGGGGTTTCAAGTAGACCTCATAAGTCCCAGGTGCCCTGCTGCTGATCAGGGAGTTGGTACTGATTGTCACTGGCTGTCTGGAATCTCCCAGCATCTTCTATTCTTGTACAAGTTGCTCTAGGCAATGGCATATGGAACACCTCCTTAGGGAGGTGCAATGAAATTACACTGGTTCAAAATAAGAAGGGGAAACTACAAAATAATAATGCAAGAAAAATCTTTTCTTTTTTTCTGCCATAGTCATGGAAACCTGACTAATTAACAGCCATCTTCAGCAGCCCCTATGCCTTCAGTGCTAAAAAAAATAAAATAAAAAAATTAATCTTTTCAGTCACCATCAGGTTTTAAAATGAAATAAATAACCATGTGCTGGATTTTTTTTAAATGACCTTGTAGATACCCCCCTACAACTTCACAAAAGATGAAAGGGAAGAAGAGAAGGTGTTCCACTGGGATCTTTGTAAACTCCATGGAGCTAGTCAGATCTTACATCCTTTTTGTTCCCCCACAGAGACATAGAGAGGCTTGACCTTTTTGAAATGACTGGAGTGTTCTCTAGTTAGAATTCTCAAAAGCAGAAAAGCAGCCAGCGTGCGCATTCAAACCTGAGCAGCTTTTTATTGTGATTGGTAGTGGAAGCTGATGTATTGAGACACATATACCTACATACATGCTCTGAAATAAAAAAAAAAATACATATAAGCATTAGTTCATATAGAAAATGTTTTCATTGGTGTGCAGTATAGAATTGTGACTGAAATTGTTTCACTGAATTTAGCACAGTGTATACTACTATGCACTAATACAGTATCTGGTGTTTGAGAGATTGTCATTGGGTAAGCAATGTGCTACAGCAATCCCTTTGGAAACACAACTCAGTTGTACTATTGCTGTTGCAGCCTGTCTGGATGTCCCATTGCTGCTGCAGAGAAGCTGGCTAAGGCTCAAGAAAAGCATCACAGCTGTGATGAAACTAAATCCAACCAAGCATCAGACCGTGTTTTAAGGTATTGAACCATTTTTTTTTTATCTGCATGCGTATTTTGTTACTAGTGCCCTGCTTTGCATATTGTATATTAAAACCGCTATTTTATACTCACCTGAAATGTACTAAGCACCTTCATTTGATATGTTATGGTCTTTTGAGCATGCATTTATTCAAATATGCTTTCCAACTGGGCTTTTTTTGAGTCTGTTCTGAATCGTCTCTTGTTTTCAAGGAGATATGCTATACGATAATAATAATATTAATTATATATATATATATATTATATATCTATTATATATATTATATAATATATATATATATATATATATATAATTACAAAACGGAAAACTGGGAATGGATGTAAAATTAGAAGTTGCTTCATTTACATTTTTACAGTTCTTCTTTTTGGTTTATTTAGAAGGTGGGGTGGAGGAATTCAGAAGAGATTTCATCAAATGAACTTGAAGCATGAGCATATCATATCATGTAACACTCTTGCAACAATTTCCTGTTGCACAAACCTCGAAGATATTCTTGAAAAAATATTCATAACCTTCAAGTTTATAGCAAACAAGGATTAATCCATGTTTGGGTGCTCATAAGGAGCAAACATTAGTGAGAAAAAAGTATTCTGCTTGTGCTTTATATCTACTAGGCTCCATGAAACAAAACAGTAGCCAATTCTCTCATGGGCATTTTGTTTAATTTCAGTTTTTACTTAATTTAAAGAATGACCAGCCTGCAGCTAGGCTAGGCATTTCAACCCAATTTGGAGTTATCAATCCCACTACCCCCTGTCATTAATAGCTGTGCCTACACTACACTATATATATATATATATATATATATATATATATATATATATATATATATATATATATATATTACAGTTTTAAATGCCAGGATGCACTATACAGCTCACACCTGTGGTTTATTTCCAGGCCTATGTGCTTTGTAAAACAGCTGGAAATCCCACAGTATGGCTATAAAAATAATGTCTCCACCACAACACCTCGCTCCAATTTGGCAAAGGAACTAGAGAAGTATTCCAAGACTACGTTTGAGTATAACAGTTTTGACAACAGCGTCTATGGAAAACGAGCCATTGCACCCAAAGTCCAAGGCAGGGATGCATCTCCCAAAGGATACGATGGTATGAATTGTACGTTGTCATCATTAAAACGACCTGGAAAATCTTAGAGTAAATTGATCTTTAAGTTATTACATCATCTTTTACTTTATATTGGTGGTAGCTGATCAGCTGAGTTGTCAGTTATTTGCTCTTACATGTACCAGTACTGAACACATTCATAACCCGAAGCAACACTTTTTCAAAACACATCACAGCCATAATACACACCATGTAAACCAGTAGTTCTTTGTAATTTGCCATTCTATGCACAGTGTAATAAGTGGTCCAATTATATTACAAAATCGTAACAATAGTCACGGACTGGATTAAGATTTCTTCTGGCCACTCGGAATGCTTGGAATAGTAAAGCACTTCTGCAGTATATACCCTGTATGCATTCAAGCACAGATCAACGAAGGTGCATTTCACCTGATCATCATGAGGCTCCAGGCTGTCTCAGAGGAGACAATCAATAGCTAACCTGCATAATAATGTAGTAGCAGTAAACAAAAAACACACTGGCAGTTTGCACCATTTTTTATTTGTTTTAGTGTCAAAACAAATAGGTTTGTATTGGGTTAAAAATGGCACAGAGTATGTCAGGTATGCACACTAGAGGTTTAGCCAATTTCTATTGGCTATTTTTATTCTAATGACGTAACAATAACAATAACAGTATATATACACAATGCTATTATGCATAGTTACGATGTACTTAATGTGTACATTTATTTGCACAATATAACCCTAATCCTATCCCTAGCCTCTTAACCCCCTCTTAAAGTGTTCAAAAAATGGATAGGGATTATATAAAGCAACCTAGATGTATGAAATATTAATTTAATACATCAACCACATCCAATGATTTATTGCACCATTTATGACAACTGTATATAAAATAGTATTCGAATTGCAATACTGAGAAAGCCCTGTAGTGTAGATAGATAAGCAGATACATAGAGAGGTACACAGCTATTGTAGATGTATATCTATGTACTTCTGTGTGTGATTGGAAAGAGTAAACCATTGAAAGAAGTTTGTGTTGCCTGTCCCTCCAGCCAAGCCCTACTGTAAAAATTCAAGTTCAGCCAGCAGCACGACGAGCAGTTATGCTCCCAGCAGCAGCAGCAGCAACAGCAGCATGAGCTGTGGAGGAGGAGGCAGCAGTGCCAGCAGTACCTGCAGCAAGAGCAGCTTCGACTACACCCACGACATGGAGGCCGCCCACATGGCAGCCACTGCCATCCTCAACCTCTCAACGCGCTGCCGTGAGATGCCACAGAACCTCTGCACCAAGCCTCAGGACCCATGCTCCAGGGTAAAACTGCACACTTACTGTATTGTAGCGCCGGAGTGGGGCCTGTCATTGTGAATCAGATTGTACCACTGGAAAATTGCATGTTTGTTTAAAAATATATATATATATATATATATATATATATATATATATATATATATATATATATATATATATATATATATATATATAGTTAAGTATCCTGCAATGATTGAAGAAATATAAATGGACAAGCAGGCAGGAAGACCTACAGACGATTTAACTTCTGCAGATTGTAAATTAGTATTAATATTAATATTTTGACGGCCATTTTATGTATTTAAAGGTTTTTGAATATTCTCTATTAATATATATGATTTATTTTCTCAAAAGGCATTTAGCCTTCATTTAAACCACGTTTCAGGAATCAATTGTAAAAGTTGTAACAGCTGTTGACATGCAATAGAATGGGAATAGTCCTGAGAGAGGAAGGATCTTAAATATGCACATCACATTCAAATATCACTAATAGTGTAATTAAGTTCTTTACTGTATGTGTGCTTTTTAAATTATTTTTTATTTGAAAAGCAGCAAGTAGACAATGAACATACTGAGCTAAATATGTCTTATTTAGGGATGATAAAGGCATATCCATGCATTATCAACCAAACTGAAGCTGATTTTGTAAGTCTTGTATTGATGTTGACAGCATTGTTCAGTGAAAGGTACTTTTGCTTTCACTAAACAGAATGTTGTATACAGAAAAGAGGAAGCTGCCTTAAGCAAGGAATTTCCTCTCCCCACTTACTGCTTGCACCTCTGTTATTATTCTGTCACTGCCCTCAAGAGAAGAGTCTGCTGCTAGAAAACTGAGTAGGCAGCAGCCTTGAAAATGTAATTTGCGTTCCCATAAAACATAAGAAGGTCAGCTTAGTATATTTTGATTTATTGTCATTTAGTATAACTATATATATATATATATATGAGTAATCTATATATACTTTATATATATTATATATATATATATATATATATATATATATATATATATATATATATATATATTATATAATAACTGCAAAACTGGGGAAAAAGTACTAAAGACAGGTTTTGGTCAAGGAGGCAAATAAGGCATGGCAGGGGCAAAGTTCATTAAGTAGTTGATTATACTGAAAAGAGGTTACTGCATTGGCATTTGTGTTTCTTCTTTTCCCAACCATTGCCCCTTTTTATGTTCCCGTTCAAGTAAGTCATTGGCAGGGCTCAACAGCAGGGTTGTACTGCTGTTGCCGTGCATCTCTTTCAGCAAAAGCATTGAGAATGGGCAGCCAACTCCTCTGCTGTGGCGGTTTGTCCTCTAATTATGTATAGTAGGGTGTGTCATCCCTCCCATATCTCCTCGGAGGTGTTCCACTTCAGTCATTAAACACTCCAGGGTTTTTATTTAAACACTTCCTGCAAAGACATATTTAAAATCTGCATTATGTTGCCTGATAAGCACAGCATATTTACCCCAAGCCATTTATAATTAGCTTTAGATAACTGACCTGACAACTAATCAATTTCAAATATTGAGTAGTAGGTTATGTAATATGAAATTTGCACAAACTATTGTTTACGTCCAAGGTTCCAATTTATTTTATAATATATAATATTATATATATAATATCTATATATATCTATATATAGTACACTAAGCATATCTAGTACGTATTGTGACTGTTATGTACCCGGGGGGGGTGCCCTCTGGTCACATGTTTTCCTTCTTCAAATAAACACTTTAGACACAGGATGCCAGGAAATGCCGTAGCGTGTGTTTATTACTTACAATGAAAAGAAAATAAACATAACAAAACCTAACCCGATCTCAGGCCCTATCGAAACAAATGATGTTCCTACCTAATATGGAGGCAGGCTAAGCCTGTTTCCTCGTCACCAAAACCAAATCGTAATCCAAATACCTTTTCCAATAGTTCGTTTTCCCATTTCAGAATACTCACAATAACAACCTGCTCTCTTGCTCTCTTGCTCTCCAACCAAACTCCTACCATCACCCACACAAAAAAAACACACACACACACACACACACACACACACACACACACACTCACACTCACACTCACACTCACACTCACACACACTCACACTCACACTCACACTCACACACACACACACACACACACACACACACACACACACACACACACACACACCCTTTTAAACCTAATTAATCCCCTAATTAGTCAACTGACTAAACCTGGAGTTGGTCCTGACTCCACTACTGGGTCCTAATGCCTGCCCCTCCCACAGTATGGTCTCATCCAAACAAGACATGTTTATTCCAAACTAGATTTAGTTATTTTTAATCTCTCTTATTTAACATACCATTATCATTTACCCAGTGTATTAATTAACCCATCTTTAGTTGTAATCTCAAAACCCTTACATTATTTAATTTCTTTGTTAATTTATGTTCTCCTTTCACATTTTTCTCCTTTGCTTAACTAATCCTTCACTATATAAACAGACCGTCTCTGCTCAGGCTCTTTTGCACCCTTAAAATAGTAGACCTAGACACAGCACTTTTTTTATCACTTTTGTGCAGTTTAATTATTTACAGAAATTACACAAACAAAACAAAAACCACATAGAGTGCTAAACTAAACTCTTCTTCAAAATAAACCGGGCGGCTAAGCTGTGTACCATTTCAACAAAAAACGCTTGTACACAACTACGGTTCACACAGTACCTTTCTCTTTTTTCCTCGGAACACACAGGTCTCTTCACAAGATTCACACAGACAGCCTCTCACTCCAACACACTCTATCTAATGGATAGAAATTAACCCTATCTCTAACAACCACCACCAAAACACACTCCACTAACACTTTTCTCACACAACAGGGCTCTATAATATATATATATATATATATATATATATATATATATATATATATATATATATATATATGAGAGTAGATGTTAAAATTTCATGTTGGTTTGAACTCGGCTCTCGCCAAGATAAGCACCAACTAAGATGTAGCTTTATAGTAAACTAATGTGCTCCACCTGCATCACCATCCATTTGTGTTTCTTTCCATCTGTTGATATATATATCCTTCTGCCTGGTGTTGATGGCTGAAGTGTAATGCTGGATCCAGGGATCAGCTCATTTTGCCTCCCCAGCGCATCAGCACATATAACGGCTGCAATGCTGGCTCCGGGGATCAACCACAGTGTGGTCTCCCCAGCACATCAGAATGACAACTGTCTGGATTGAGCTAAATAGGGTACATGTCTGGAGTCTTCAAGTGGGCACCTTCCATCCTCAGTGTTTCGTCGACTAGCCCACAACACCTCAAGAGGGATTGACAGTGATTCTGGCGTCCCATCATCACCCCCCTCCATCCCCACTCAATTCAGCCCAGCTTAATCATCCCAGCTTACTTTCTGCTGCTTCAGATAAGTTATTCACTGTGTAACGCAACTTTTGGCCACTGAACTTGACATCTCTGAGAAACTGGGTTGTAGAGTGTGCCACAAATCCTAGACAACCCACCTCCACTGGGTAAACACAGACTCTCCATCCTCGCTGTTCCGCTTCAGCAGCAAGTTGAGCCTACCGAAGTTTCTTCCTCTCATACGCCTCATCCACAGCATCCTCCCATGGCACTGTTAACTCTACCAGATTGTAGTAGGGGGAGATCTGTGCTGACTCTGCTGGCGTGTTCACAGTACTGCAGGAAGAGGACGGCAGTCGTCCAACAACCGCCTGTGAGTCATGGCAGTGACACGGGGAGGTGGGAAAGTGGGTGTGTGGACTTTCCCCCTCTCTGAGTGGCTGAGAGACGGGTCTTGGGAGATTGCTAGCCCTATAAAAAATGCTCTGCTGTTTCCTCAGGTCTGCCCTTTTAAACGCGCTGAGAGTGCAGAAGCGCTGGTCCACGACCGAGAACCAGTCGGAGAGAACGGAACGGAGGTTCAGAGCGAGACAGCGAGGGCGGGGAACCCTTGGGCAGACCCCTTAAAAGTATAGCTGAGCAGGCTAGTTAGCCGGCAGCGTAGGACGGTGATCAGGGTCGCACGGGCAGCGGCGACCGGGATATTGCTGCAGAGTGCAGCACCTTTTCTTTATAGTTTTGTTACCGTTTTATTTTCCCTGTTTCTTTGTGCCTTCTGTTTTGAATTATTGTTTCGAAAGCACCTGCAACGGCGCTGCTATTGTGTACCCTCGCTGGTATGCCCGTGGTTCTGTTTACCATCGTTGGTAAATCAGACCACAGACCCACAGCACTAAAAGAAATAAAAAAGAAATAAGGCACCCTGCAAAATAAAACTGGGCACCTGTGTGGTGTTTTCAAGTACACCTGTCTGTCTCCTGGTCAGTGAATTACCCAAAACCCTTCCATACAGATAAACAAGGTGTGCTGATCCAGACCACAAGACAATGTGTGGTCAAAGGTTAGTGGTGGCAATCTCAGGCGGAAAAATGCTTTGATGGAACTGGTGGCAAATTATTGGTCAGGTTACAGTTGACTTCCAATGCTAAGGCCAAACATCGCAGTACCTGCTAATGGCGCCTTAATGTTGCAGGTGATGAACACAAAGGACATGAGGGATCCTCACCCACCCAGAGGTTTACGTTCTGTGGTGAAGGGAGAACATCATATGTTGATCTGATGAGGAAACTGATCCTGCTCTGTCCCATTATCCATAGGTCTTGCCAGCCGATCTTGCGTTGTTCCACACTCTCCCATCTTATCCATTCTCCCTGCTTGACCTGCGAAATGGTCTTTGCACACCTCATCCTCTCCTTTTGCTTTTGCACCTCGTTGACTACCAGCTTCCTCTGTTGAGCTGGGGTTGCCTTGTGCCATGTAGGAGGAGCTGAACTGAGACCAAGCCCCCCTATTCCATGTTAAACTTGCCCCATAATAAAACTGATTTGAAAGGCAGCCTTAGCATCTTCCATGGCTTTCTTTGCTGCCCACTTTTTCAACACAGGTGCTGCCTCCCTTATGCACTTGTCGCGTGAATCTACTAATGTCATTTCCAGTTCGACCTTGGCGCACTTAAACTCCTCGGTTAGAGCAGAGACTGGTAGCTGCAGTATTCCTTTACCATAAAGTCCCACTCTGCTGAGGTAGCGTGGAACTCCCAACCAATGAACTGATTAAAGCTTCCAGCTTCTCAACTGTTGTCAAGGAAACCTTGTACACAATCAATTGCCATAGCTGCATTGACAGTAGACCAAACTGAAAGCACCAGAGTTTCAGTTTGCTCGGTAAAGCGCTGCTGGCTATGCTCTTCAACCCTTCTAGTGCTTGTTGTCTAACTTCTCCCACACAAACTTCAGATCCCCATTGTACCATCTCCCAAGACTTTTATTGCATCACCATTAATGTAGAAACTTTTGTCTACTACTTTACCTTTAATTATAGAAATGCTCCTTGATTTCGTGGGCTTGAATTACATTTGTGCCCATTCAATGTTATTGGTTAATTTGCCCAATAACCCATTAGTGCAAGCTACTGTTGTAGTCATGGTTGTCATGTCATTCATGTGTGCTCAAATTAGTGGTAGTCGCATTCCAGAAGCAATGCGCTCTCCTCCCACTACCCATTTTGATGCCCTAATAACTCATTGTCATGGTAAAAGCCAGTGGAGAAATGGTGCGTGTATATATATATATATATATATATATATATATAATATACACACACACACACACCCAGGACACACACCACACATACAGTCACAGTCAGCAATGACATATCTGACCCTGAAAACTACTATAAATAAAGTTTACCGGTCAAGGTTTTGAACAGGGTATGATTATTCAATCTGGCCAGTTCCAACCCTTGTCATTTTTTAGGAAACACAAAAGGAAATAATTAAAATGAACTGGAAGATAGCAAAACAGAAAAGATACCCCCCAAAACGAAATAAATAAACTGCTGTTTTTATACCTCACTCGCCCCGACTTTGTCACTTAAAATAATGTCTTTTTACCGGTTTGTAAATGCTACACAAAAACATAAAAAGACACTTACTCTCCAACACAGACCTTGAAAGATTACTATCCGAGACAGCATTATTACTATTATTATTATTATTATTATTATTATTATTAGCTGAAACAGCAGCGTCTTGCACTCACAGAAAACAAAATGAATTCCGTGACATCTCAGCTGCGCCTAATGGTGGATCTTTTTAATGGCAATGTAAATATTTACTTAGTTTTGCATGTTTCAATTAAATCAATTTACTCAGTTTAATCTAATGTGTAGTTCAAAGTTATAAATGGGCCTACTTTTGTGGTCCAAATTTTACACAAAGTTTCAATATTTACATGAAAACACCAGGTAAAATTATAAGGATTTTAATTAAAAAAAAAAAAAAAAATTTTTACTCCGGCTTTTCCACTGCTTTACCTGAATTATAAATGCAATACAGCCATTTAGGGTGTCCATATATGTAGAATATATGGACTTCTTGGGGGTTGGAGGCACTCAACTTTGTATCGTGCCACACAACGCCCCGAGGCATCCATATATTTGACGTATACAGACACCCTGAAGGGCCTTATTGCATTTATAGATGTTATATATATATATACCCCATATATATATATAATATATATATATATATATATATATATATATATATATATATATATGTGTGTGTGTGTGTGTGTGTCCGTATAGATATATATAAAAGCCGCATTGTCACAGGCACTGGGTTTCTAACATTTTTGGTAGTGCCCAAGGGTCAGGGATCAGATTCCCCTATACTTGGGTGTGGCAGGAAATGGTGTTGTGGTGATGTCAGACCAGAAGGACGAAGAACAACAAAGGTATCTGCAGTTTCAACAGAAAAAAGATACTGTGGCCGGGGATCATCCCCTTCTGGCAACGACAGCGGCAGGGGCTCCTCCCCTTCTGGTGGCAGTGGGGAAACCAGCAGGCATACTCCCTTTGCTGGTGGAGGTGGGAGTGGCACGTAATCCTCCCACAATGGTGGAGGTGGAACCAACAGGCATTCTCCCCCTACTGATGGAGCTGGGAGTGACGAGCAGTCCTCCCATGGCGGTGGAGGTGGAACCAGCAGGTATTCTTCCTCTGCTGGTGGGTACCTGGGCTGTGGATGCACCGTCTCCCCCCTCTTGGGCTGTGGACACACCGTCTCCCCCCTCTTGGGCTGTGAACACACCGTCTCCCTCCTCTTGGGCTGTGGCCACACCGTCTCCCCCCTCTTGGGCGTAAGACGTTCGGGCTCCTCCCACTCGGTCGCAGGACATTCGGGCTCCTCCCACTCGGGCGCAGGACGTTCGGGCTCCTCCCACTCAGGCGCAGGACGTTCGGGCTCCTCCCACTTGGACGCAGGATGTTTGGGCTCCTCCCACTCGGGCGCAGGACGTTCGGGCTCAGGACGTTCGGGCTCCTTCCACTCAGGCTGTAGTGGGGGCATTCCTCTGGTGGGAGAGGGGTAGTTCGCTGGGAAATTCCCCCACTCCCCAGAGATGCAGCAGCAATAGTGCACTCCGATGCTGCAGAGGACAGCCTCCCAGCCAACCTCCTCCTCTTCCTGAGGTGGAGAGTGATAGCCATCAGGCGATACATGGCCGACCTCGCCAACTTTAAAACACCAATCCTCCCACCTCAGGCATGTCAGGCAGACTTGCTGCGGCTGTTGCTGCTGCCGCTTCTCCTTCTCCTTTTCTCTTCCTCCCACCTTTCCTCTTCTTCCTCCCATCTTTTCTACAAATAAAAGTTACAATATAAAAAAAAATAAAAAATTAAAATAAATGCAATACCCTTGTGAAGTACATCTTCTCTGGCCTGAGTCGGAGGCTGTGGTCGATCCCATGATGTCACCACATGTGGCAGGAAATGGCGTTGTGGTGATGTCAGACCAGAAGGACGAAGAACAACAAAGGTATCTGCAATTTCAACAAAAAAAGATTCAGTGTGTGCCGTTTTTATTTTAAATACAAAAATAAATAAAATATTTAAACAAAAACAATACAGTGCTCACAGATCAAAATAAAACAATTAAACAAAATAAATCTCGAACACAAAATAAACGCTAAGGTAAGGCTGAGCAACTGCCTTCACTGATCCTTGGGTCTTTTAAGTTAATCTCTCCTCTCGCTCCTCTCGTTCCTCCTCTGAACACCCACCCAGATTGCAGAGAGCTGCAGGTATTTATACACTTCTGCACAGGTTTTTAATGTGGATGGGGCTTCCCATCCACACTGCAAAACCATGGCGCTTCGCCATCATACAATAAATATATACACAAATAAATAAATCATAATACAAACATAAAATACAGTACAGGGGCAGAGGTGGAAACCGTGCTCTAAAAATAAACAAATACAAAATAAAAACAAAACAATAACGTGGCGGAAGACACCATACTCGTCCTCCACATATAAACACTTTAAAATAGCAGGGCTTTCCTACCGCCCTGCTACATTGGGGTTAGGAGAAAACATTGATAATAATCTCTAAAAGCCTTGTTTTTAAATAAACAAAATGTAATATTTTCAGTAAAATATCTATTGGATAAATATCTACCTTGTGCACAGTTAGTGTTGCAGTTTCACAACATCTCATTTTTGTGTGAATATATTGCTTCTCTATGGCACATTGTTTGTACTATACAATGATGTGTGGAGGATAAACGACGAAGCCCCATTGAATATGGAAAATATTGGTCGCAACTGGTGAAGAATGACAGCGCTGCGCGTGATACTGACAATGCAGGACCTCTCAGGGTGCTTGACTCTAAATCCTCTTTAAGCTCATCACAGAAATGCAATATTGTAGCTTTATCCTTTCGATGTCTCCATAGCACTTACCCTTCTGTAAGGTCCAAACAGGGTGTACTTTCAGCTGTGATTCCTTACTGGAGGACAGCTACATTATCCATTTCATCCTCTGAAATCACAGCAACCCCTATCACCATTAATATACCCAGAGTCACTACACCAACAGCAGACCCTTTTTATTTTACAATGGAGCCTGTTTGAAACAGGTTCCCACCTCCAGTAGGACTCTTTGGAACAGGTAGAACCACTTTAGATGGAAAATACTCAACCCTTTTCATTTTTGCATGGAAGGGTATGTTAATTAACTACCCACTTCATTTGCATAACATTCTTCATAGTGTCGGAATTGGGTTTTTGCGGCTTTTCTCATCCTTCCTGGCCATTTTTTGTTTTTGCTCAGAATGCGAAAAACAGTCAAAGTTAAAACACAAAAGCCCTCCCTGATGGTCGGAGAAGCTTTGATATTCATGGCCAATGTCTGCAATTAGAACCTGGTTAAAGACAGTGAGTTTTGGACCATGAGAAGACATTTGCTATTCAGGGCCTTTGTGCAAGAGCCAGTGGTCTGTGAGGTTTGCACCAATGACTGTGGCTCAGAACTATCATTTCTAATGAAGGAGAAAAAACACTGATTTTCCTGTTAAACTAATCTGATGTGTTATGTTATTTGACACGTTCGCTGTTTCTTGCATATTTTACCATAATGTGATGAGATTTTAAAAACATATTGTGTATAAAGATATCATTCCCAAGAAGAGGTACATACAATTATTATATATTGGCTCAAACATTGGTGGTGCTGGGCCCGCAGTCCAGAATATTGGTGGAGCTTGGGCACCACTGGACCATATAATGTCTATGGCCATTGTTGATGCTTTGTGAAAAACAGCATCTTCAATAGTGCCTGTGAGTCTGCAATTAGCGCTTTTGTCTTGAAGTAAAATGAAATGGTTGGTCCTATTTTTTAAATGTTATTTAGCCAGGTTAGATAAAACTATATAGATTAATCAAGTGACCCCATTATGTGCAAACTAGCAATTTGCAACAACAGTAGCATTTCTGTAACACCAGTAATGCTGTACAGTATTAGCTGGTAGCTTCTGCGTGAGAGACTGTTAATGGTCTCTTTACCTGGCTGACTGAACTGGGCTATCACTGGTGGAACAGGATTGGAATGCATTTCGGAGAAGACTGGTGACTGAAAATAATGTGTATCTGACTAGATTTCAAGGTCCAACAGAGATTCACTACAGTGCTGTGACAGAGACAGAATGATTCTTGGTGGTAAATCTCCCTCCCAACCTGTGAGGGCGCTAAGTAACGGGAACAGAGTACCCTGGACTGGTTGGCCTGATAATTCATTCCAGGGTTAAAGTGAAGTTGGTCATCTAGAAAGGAGGCGGAGCTTTGGTGTACTAACTCATCTACACGGAAGGGAAACGATGTGCCAGCCGCCAATTGGAGGAGCGGCTGCACTCGTTTACCAAGGGATCATGTGTGACGGTACAAGAAGGGGACTAAGAGACGTAATCTGTTCCTTTGTTGATGGTTAAGAAAGACCCGGAAGGACCCGTATTTGTGTTTATCGTACCGTGTTTTGTTTGTTTGTCACTAATTGTTACTGTTGTTATTAGTAGACAGCTAACACAGTCCGGCGTTGTCGCCAGAGGCCAACACTAACCCAGACATCACTGCACCCTTATCACGATAAACTGTATTTACACCACAAGCACTTTAGCACGCACTGTGGACTTGTGTTTGTGTTTTGTGTTTCGTGTGGGTGTTTAAGAATGGGACTATTACTATTTTGGGACCAACCAGTGGATTACAAATAAAGCAATACCCGCCTCGGTATTGCTTATCACTATTATTATTTGCTGTGTTTTGTGTCATCAAACAATTGGATTTAAAAATAAAACAAACATTGCACCTGGATTATTGTTGTCTGTCTGTTCATTGATCACTGCTACATTCCTGTACCAGCACACTGTTAACCACTTTGCCACAAGTGCCCACAGACTAATTCCACATTCATCCACAGAAACATTCCAGCATAAGTCGCACAACATTAGTTCTGAAATGTAGCACTGTCAGTTCAGGGAAGGCACCATTTGGGGCAGAGGCAACAGCCGCACAAGAGTCTCCGAGAGTGCTCCATTGTCAGCAGTGAAAAACGTATTAAGTCCTTGAGTCTGCATCTGTTGTTTTTTCATAAGTCGGTGTGAAAGGCCATTTTCAGTTGTAACCTTTCAAACTCAAGTCTCTGCAGCTGCATGTACAATTCCACTTCACAGTTAACTTGATATGTATCTACTGAGCCATATCGTAATGAAGAGAAACACAGCCCTGGGGGATAGTCGAATGGAGTCACAGTTTTGGAGGGCTCTCCTTGGTTAAAAATGGGTTCATTGCTGATCTCCATTCAGCTTTGTAAGATGAATCTGTTTAAGTAGAGTGATCATGGCAAAGTGCTTTTAAGATGGCAAAAAATAAATGAGTGGATCCACAGATAGTCATATATAATATGCACATTAATAGAAGCTGTTGTACTATCAGCAATGTAATTGTAGGCTAACATCTACCCCTGTTAAATGGTCCTTGTGATATTAACGGTTTAGGAAGTACTTCGCCCCTCACCAGAGATGTAATTTATTTCGAGCCAAGCTTTTGGTGTGGTAAAAATGGCTACAGGAGGCGAAGCTGTGAGAAAAGGGAGGTATAGAATAATGGTCGTTGTTGAATGATGCCTGTTCTTACCCTTGATTCCTTGCTCTGCTTCACCAGCTTCCTTACACTAGACTCCTAAAGACTGGCCTCTTTTTAAAGACTGCCTGCTGGGTGTTGGTTGCTGTGCTGCAGTGCTGTAATTTTTGTGATATTCTACCACATATAACCAACATTTAATTTTAGAGCTTTTAAGCTGCAATATAACACAGATCTCTTCACAATATAATACAACAGGCTTGCAGACCTTACCGCTGCCGCATCCAGTCCTACGAGTATGACAGTCCATGCATTTTGACCTTGTTCTTATTTTTCAAGGCCCACATGTAACAGTTTTTTTAGCCTCTGATGGGTTTAGCTGCTGAGGCTGTGTGTAGCACAAGCAGTACATTGAAAGGATGCTGTCAGGCAGCTGGGAGCTGATGATAATACTGTCTGTTTTGTCTTTGGCAGAACCCTGATATTGAAGTGGATGAAAATGGAACACTGGATCTGAGCATGAACAAGCAGAGAGGCCGCGATGGCAGCTGTGCCGTTCTCACACCTCTGGAGCCGATGTCTCCGCAGCGCCAGGCCATGATGAGTAGCAGGTGCTATCAAATGAACGAGACGGACTGCTGGGACCTACCTGTCGACTACACCAAAATAAAACCCAGACGGGTCGACGAGGATGACCCCAGAGAGGTATTTGAGCTAACACTGCCTTTTTCATCATTATTTTCATTTTTATTGAGAAATCAGAAAGTCACCTTTTTAAAATGCTTCTCTATAAGGGCTAGTAATTACAGTGTATTTTAAATATTCCTCCATGACATAGGTTTTCATTTTTGCTTTACTGAATCAATTCTACAATAAACTGTTTATTTATTTATTATTTTAATAATTTGCAGATTTAATCGTTTGACTTTTAATCACGTTGCACGAAATATGTGATAGCTTTACCAAACGTATCTTTGAAGAAATGGACAATACATTTGTGGGAGGTTTTTGTTGTTAGTTTGACCTCACAAACCAAAAACATATAACATAAAAGAAGCCTTTGAAATCTTCAGACCTATAATGTGAAATATACTGTACAACAATCATGCAAAAAACAAAGTTTTTTTATAATTTTTTACCAGAGTGCCATCTAGTGGAAATGTTACGTACTGATGCGTTAGGCTGCTGACTGCTTTCAAATACCTTGCATTTGATGTATCATTCTCAATTGCTGTTTCTGCTAAGATCATTATTTAATTACAAATTGGCTGTAAAGCAACATTTACAGTGCATCCGTCAACAGATGACAGTGTATGGCGACCCTGAATTAACAATCCTTGCTCAGAAACTGACCTACTTTGTGACCCTTTGAGGAAATAGCTTTCCTCTATCCACTGAACAGCAAAGCTTGTGCAAAAAGAGCCACAGTGTTAACGGGATGTGCCATCATTAATCTGGATGAATAATGAACTCCACTGACAAATCAGATTTGTTTGTATGTAAAAGGTTCAATAAACAAAATGTGTCAAAGAGGCATTAGATCAAATAATAATACATGCAGAATTAATCAACTTGTAATAAAAATCCAGTGGTGATCCAACACCTCCAAAGCCATAGAAACAATGTGCTGTATATTACTCTGGAAAGAATATTCAACAAGTAAACATGGAAACAGAACTTCAACAATGGCTAGTTTCACAAACCTTAAATAGCACTAATCCTGGACTAACTAATGTTACCTTAGGTAAGGTAGTCCAAGATTAGTGCTCACGGTCTGTGAAACTAGCTGTAGAAATAAAAAAAAAGCAATTCAAATTACATTTGTAGCTCCTCTTTAGAATATAGAAAAGATGGTACTTATTTACATAGTCGTGAGTTTAGCAAATTCTTCCTTGGACTATTTTAAAATCTCTCCTTTAATTTGCTCCTAGTCTGAAGACTTAGATCATTTTCAAGACACCTTAGAAGAGCGACGATATCCTGGAGAGGTCACCATTCCCAGTCCCAAGCCAAAATACCCACAGTGCAAAGAGAGCAAAAAGGATCTGATAACGTAAGCATTTTGGGAGGTGCAGTTTCATATTTATATTCCCTCTGTTTTGCTTAATGCAAAAAAATAAAAAAGTGCAGTGTCCTTTGCACTACTACCATGCTACATACTGTATTCAGCAAATAATTTTGCAAGTTGTCAGCTAGTCTGCATTGGCTCATTCCTGATGCTTTATAGTAAAAATCATCATTCTCATATTATCCTGGTCATGCTTCAGCTTTTCCATGAGATGCATTAAAGCCCATTGCAGACAGTGCAGCAAAACTGGAAACAATGAATCTACAGAAACCCGGTTTAAACATGCTTAAACCTTTGCCTTATTTTGTTTTCTTTACATTTTTTTATTTTTTATTTTTTCTTTATTTTATTTTATTTTTTATGTACCTGGGTGTGATGGCACTGGTCATGTGACTGGTAATTACGCCTCACATAGAAGATGTGACTTCAACTTCATTTCTTCGTAGTGGATTCAGCTCACCTCAACAATGACAGCATTAACTCTCCACATGAATCCTTTGAGTATGCGATGTTGTACAAAACAGAAGCATGCAGAACTATAACTGTGAAAGTATCTGTCCTAAATGCAAGTATGTTATGGGATGCATCTTTTATTTACAAATCATAAAACAATTTTAAAGTTTAACTCTGGTATAAGTAATTTGCATCACATCAGTTATATTTGCTAACGAGTACAAAGCAAAGTGTGTGTGAGTGGGAGAAGTTGAAGTGCCTTCTGAACGCACTGTAACTGAACTGTTCAGAGGATTACCCATTCTTTTAAACAACGCTGGCACCATCGGATTTCTACATTGACGGTTTTTGTTCTTCGTGTATTTTATGGTCTTGATTCAGTTGACGGTGTCACAAGGCTTTATTTTTATTTTACTAATTGAAATGTCCTGGCTCTTTTTTTTTTATTTTTGTATGTATTTATTTTTTACAGTCTGGCGGGCTGTCCCTTAGCCGATAAGAGTATTCGAAGCATGATGGCCACTAACTCACAAGAACTCAAGTAAGGCTTAAAAGAAAATATTTCTTTTACTGCTGCATTGAATGCAGTTTAAACGTTAGCAGACGCCCTGTGGCTTTTATAACCTGCTGATTGGTTACTGTGACTGCTTTCTGTGTCCTGCGTACTACTAAACCTTTCTTTTGAAAACACAATGAACAATTGTTGTGTTATTTCTAGCCACATATCCTGAGTCACTAATCAGTTGTATTTTACGTTTAACACAGTTATGTCTCTAGACCACAATAGAACATGTAAAAAAGTGTATTTACTCTGGTCATTAGGGAAAATAACGGTTTTGGTTATTTTGTTTTTTGGTAATTTAGTTAAATTTATTTCCCACAGTGAGATGGATCTAAAGGTTTTTTTGTTTGTTTTGTTTTACTCCAAATCGTTATTAACATATTTTGTTTCTGAAAACAAACAAAAAAAAAATCTAAATTCTTATAAAACTATTAAGAAAAAAAAACATTGCTATGTATTGCTGGATTGGTCATTTCCATTCTGAAAACATATAATACATACCTTGTTGTAAAAGAGAGGTCTTCTTCTGCAGTTTGGGGGAGAGGACCGCAAAGAGAAGGTGATTGGTTCTGTCTGTTCAAACAATGCAAAATGATTTATATTATAATAAGAGACACCTTGCATACAACCTATTACCCTGAATCACAAACATGGATATTCTAACCAGAAACTACTATTAAAAATAAAATGTGTTGATCGAACCCTTAACATTTCATAACAACAACTGGCATTCCTTCTACTTTAAGATAATTTAACTGCAACCTGTCTACAATAAAAAATAAAAAACAAGTGTGCTCAGTGGATGTGAATCCACAGATAAGTATACTGGTCTTCAAATCCTTGATGCTCCAGATGGTTGAAGCACTTTGTAGTGCTTTTATTCGCTTCATATTGGAAAAATAACTTGTTATTTGTGGTTTAAGCATATCACTAAATTGTGCTTAAAATCATACCATTTGCAACAATAAACAACTGCCCTTGCTTCAAAATGACTGCATTGTTTGTATTCCGATTATTCCAAACCGAGGTTCAGACACGAAGGGTAACAGTAAATCTCCCATTAATTATATCTCTGATACTATTTTTTTCACAAACTATAAACATTGTAGATATAACTTTTGCATATTTAGTGTCATTTTACTTCTCATAAATGTGCCGATTCTGGTGTAAGTCTCTTTCAGATATGCTGGTATGTGAGTATATGAGGTCATTATTCAGAACATTCAAGCAGCATTTAGTGCCACGTTGCTTTAGGATAGCTACACTGTGAACCCTAAATAGCTTTTACTCATTTAAAGAAGCTCCTGTTGTAAATAGTGAAATACTAATAGTAATAGTTGACCACAATTAAATTGATTTAGTTCACTGAACAAAAGGCAACTTTGGCTAATTTCTGTTAAGTTTTACCTTTAAAATTTTTAGGGTAACCACAAATTGGGTGTTTTTAGCAGGTCTGTCGACATGTTGAGTAAACTCAACATGTCGGCTTTTACCAGGTATAATAACGGAACTAATTATTCGATAATCAAGTGTCCCCCGATGGAAGATATTTTCTGGAAAATTCGAATTGACTATGTCCCATGGGTCTTTTTCTCCTGGTAATACAAGATTCTGATTTCTCCCTCTATTGTAGTTTGATGTTATGTTGTAGTTTTTATAGTAGTGATTGGTTCCACTGTTGAAGGCCATAAATTGAAATCTGTTAAAATTTAAAACAAACAAAAAAAAAAATCCAATTTTATAAAACTTCCGGTAATACAGTTTATATACTGGTCTGAGCTGTTGTAACTAGACTGCAATAACCAAAAAAAGCACAGAATTATGTTAAAAATGATATACTTAGCCTTGAGGGAAACTGAGACTACTTAGCTTAGAGCAAAGAAGGTTTTGGGGAAATCCTAACAGGAGTAAGACCTGCAAATACTTGGTATTACAGTGGACAGGAGGCACGTTTTATCACTGTAAGTGGTGAGGGTATAGACTATGAACCGTTTTGGTCTTCCATCAGTGTAAAAAATAAGTAAATAAAGTACAGTAATTTCTTCACTGGAAAAAAGAAACACGTCACCCAGCAACAAGGTATATAGTGTTGGCATACGTACTGTACATCTTTTAAACAGTTCCTACATTGAAACTTTCTACTGGCATTCCTTAGCACACGTTCAAGTCAAAATCTGCTGATACCTTGTAAGCTCAATGTCTTCCGTGGGCATTGGTTCCATATTTGTTGGGTTGTAAACATAAAATACAGTGCATGGTGGGATACTATCGTCTTAAGTCTCATTGTCCATTGCGCTGCTAGGAACTGTAAACAGACTATTTTAATAGGGTTTGTACACATTGAATTAACTTAACATGAAATGGTAGTTCCTTGTGGCGATTTGAGCTGGATTAATAAGAACGTTTTCAAGTATGGATCTCAAGATTGGTTATGTAGTGTGGACAGGGCCTTAGATTGTGAAAAAAAAACATGGAAATATAGAAGGCCTTGTTCTATTGAAACAGCATAATTCCACCAAGTCAGGAGACATATGAATGGAATGTGCACACAGTAAGTTAAACGACTGTTTGGGCTGCAGAGTTTATGCTCCTCGTTCCTGCATAGTTTATGATCCCCGTTCCTGTAGAGTTTATGCTCCTCGTTCCTGCAGAGTTTATGATCCCCGTTCCTGCAGAGTTTATGCTCCCCGTTCCTGCAGAGTTTATGATCCCCGTTCCTGCAGAGTTTATGATCCCCGTTCCTGCAGAGTTTATGATCCCCGTTCCTGCAATGTTTATGATCCCCGTTCCTGTAGAGTTTATGCTCCTCGTTCCTGCAGAGTTTATGATTCCCGTTTCCGCAGAGTTTATGATCCCCGTTCCTGCAGAGTTTATGATCCCCGTTCCTGCAGAGTTTATGCTCCTCGTTCCTGCAGTGTTTATGCTCCTCGTTCCTGCAGAGTTTATGCTCCTCGTTCCTGCAGTGTTTATGATCCCCGTTTCTATAGAGTTTATGATCCCCGTTCCTGTAGAGTTTATGCTCCTTGTTCCTGCAGAGTTTATGATCCCCATTCCTGTAGAGTTTATGCTCCTCGTTCCTGCAGAGTTTATGATTCCCGTTCCTGTAGAGTTTATGCTCCTCGTTCCTGCAGAGTTTATGATTCCCGTTCCTGTAGAGTTTATGCTCCTCGTTCCTGCAGTGTTTATGATCCCCGTTCCTGTAGAGTTTTTGCTCCTCGTTCCTGCAGAGTTTATGCTCCTCGTTCCTGCAGAGTTTATGCTCCTCGTTCCTGCAGTGTTTATGATCCCCGTTCCTGTAGAGTTTATGCTCCTCATTCCTGCAGAGTTTATGATCCCCGTTCCTGTAGAGTTTATGCTCCTCGTTCCTGCAGAGTTTATGATTCCCGTTCCTGTAGAGTTTATGCTCCTCGTTCCTGCAGAGTTTATGATTCCCGTTCCTGTAGAGTTTATGCTCCTCGTTCCTGCAGTGTTTATGATCCCCGTTTCTATGGAGTTTATGATCCCCGTTCCTGTAGAGTTTATACTCCTCGTTCCTGCAGAGTTTATGATTCCCATTCCTGTAGAGTTTATGCTCCTCGTTCCTGCAGAGTTTATGATTCCCATTCCTGCAGAGTTTATGCTCCTCGTTCCTGCAGAGTTTATGATTCCCGTTCCCATAGAGTTTATGCTCCTCGTTCCTGCAGAGTTTATGCTTCCCGTTCCTGTAGAGTTTATGATCCCCGTTCCTGTAGAGTTTATGCTCCTCATTCCTGCAAAGTTTATGCTCTTCGATCCTGCAGAGTTTATGATCCCCTTTCCTGTAGAGTTTATGATCCCCGTTCCTGTAGAGTTTATGCTCCCCGTTCCTGTAGAGTTTATGCTCCCCGTTCCTGCAGAGTTTATGAACCCTGTTTCTGTAGAGTTTATGCTCCTCATTCCTGCAGAGTTTATGCTCTTCGATCCTGCAGAGTTTATGCTCCCCGTTTCTGTAGAGTTTATGATCCCCGTTCCTGTAGAGTTTATGATCCCCGTTCCTGTAGAGTTTATGCTCCCCGTTCCTGTAGAGTTTATGCTCCCCGTTCCTGCAGAGTTTATGCTCCCCGTTCCTGCAGAGTTTATGAACCCTGTTTCTGTAGAGTTTATGCTCCTCATTCCTGCAGAGTTTATGCTCTTCGTTCCTGCAGAGTTTATGATCCCCTTTCCTGTAGAGTTTATGATCCCCGTTCCTGTAGAGTTTATGCTCCCCGTTCCTGTAGAGTTTATGCTCCCCGTTCCTGCAGAGTTTATGATCCCCGTTCCTGTAGAGTTTATGCTCCCCGTTCCTGTAGAGTTTATGCTCCCCGTTCCTGCAGAGTTTATGCTCCCCGTTCCTGCAGAGTTTATGAACCCTGTTTCTGTAGAGTTTATGCTCCTCATTCCTGCAGAGTTTATGCTCTTCGATCCTGCAGAGTTTATGCTCCCCGTTCCTGCAGAGTTTATGATCCCCGTTCCTGTAGAGTTTATGATCCCCGTTCCTGTAGAGTTTATGATCCCCGTTCCTCTAGAGTTTATGCTCCTCGCTCCACTTTCCAGACACTAACTTGGTGTGTTTACATTTTTAATCCCAGGTGTCCAACCCCTGGCTGTGATGGCTCAGGGCACATCACTGGAAACTATGCTTCACACCGAAGGTAAATACTATGCTCATGCTTCAGTATATTTAAACCCAAGTTTCTCCAAAGCGACCAGCTTAGCTATATCTAGCCACCAGCGTGATTTTGTGTTGCCACAGCAGGCCACAATCATTTGAATTTCATTCTGCACAGTTCATACCTGTTATGACTGTTTTGGCTTTTTCTCTGGTTTTTACTTCCTGCGTTCCTAATTGGTTGGTTCTGGCAGCCAAATATACACTGTACCCAGCCAATAACATTTTGGATTGAAACGCTTTTGTTCAGTTTTTGCAAATAAACTGCCTTGAACCCAAGGCAATATACTTGTATAAGTATTTGGTATACTTATTTATTACAGAGATGAAATACGTACAGTCTGTTGCATAAGACAATCGTTGTACTTGTCCACTTTTTTTTGGTTGGTTTTGTTTTTACAGTATAGTGTTGGAATTTAAATCTGTTGTAAGGTATGAATTACTTTGTGCTGCCACCTGCTATACCTGCCCTACTGGAAACAAGACATACTTATTCCTTTCCTTTAACTCAACTGGGTCCTCGAATTTGGTGTTGCAGTCCTGTTATGATTCAGGGACAAATCAGCAATTTGATTTTTGAACGCCTATTAAGATTTTTATAAATAGTCACATGCTGCCATAAAGCCACCTGCCAACCCCACCTTCACCATCATCCTCTCTTTCAAACACTAAATAAATATTCATGGTTTTAAATCATTAATTTTAAGTTAATTTCTTAAGTCTTTCAGGTTGCCCCAGAGCGAAGAAGAGTGGTATAAAGATAGCACATAGCAAAGAGGACAAAGAAGACCAAGAGCCAATCAGGTATACAGAAACAGTGACACTGGAGGATCTATAGCTTACTGTTAGATACAACCATCATACCCTTATTATTACTGTGTAAATGCAATCGGGATGTGTCCTCCTAAAGCTCTATACAAATCAAAAAGCAAATCAACTCATAATAAAGCTGTTTATAATCTTATGATCTGTTATTTAAACTGGAGATTATTGTTGTTGTTATGTAAACTATTTGGGACCAGGGGGTGCTCAAAAAATTGAATTGTTCTGATTCTCAAATAATTAATGTAAATATGACATTCCCAGAAGCTTTAACCCATGCGTTATTTAAGTAATGTTTTGTCAGTGTGTTTTTATGTATACATTTTTACAGATCTTTCTTTTGAGAGGCCAGTAGCAGGCTAGAGTTGTTACATGAATATAAAACACTATTTAATTCATAAAATACTCTAAATAAACAAACCAATAAACATTCTTCATATAGTATAACGCTTTGCGAACAGGGTCCATAGACTCCTTGGGCTGATAGTTTTTAATCAAAATTGTTATGATCACATTTTTCAAAAAGAAAATAACATCAATTACAATTCTAAATTCAACACAAGGCAACTACATGCAAGCCCTTAAAAATATGAGTTGTTTATTTATGATTTGATTTGTTTGCATTGGTTGCCTTGTTTCCTTTCTGAAAGAAATCAAGTTAATAAAGAATTGGAGAAAAAAAGCTGTTGGAGAATCTATCATCAGTTTGAAAGCACATAGCACTAACAGGCATGTTGTTGTATCCCTACAATCCCAAGATGTCCAGTTCCTGGGTGTGATGGGCAGGGTCATGTGACTGGGAAATACGCATCACATCGCAGTGCTTCAGGGTGCCCTCTAGCGGCCAAAAGACAGAAAGACGGCTACTTGAATGGAGCACAGTTCTCCTGGAAGTCAGGAAAGACGGATGGCATGTCCTGTCCAACACCTGGTTGTGACGGGTCAGGACATGTTAGCGGGAGCTTTTTAACACATCGAAGGTAAGCTATCATACAGGTACTTTTAATCTGGTCAGACCTCCATGGACACAGTCAGTTCATATATATATATATATATATATATATATATATATATATATATATATATATATAGAGAGAGAGAGAGAGAGAGAGAGAGAGAGAGAGAGAGAGAGAGAGAGAGAGAGAGAGAGAGATTATAACACTATTATAACACATTTAGGGTATATAAATGAAAAACATTGACAAAATGTTTTTGGTTTCTTTTTAATCACTCGATCATTCATCCTTGGCCATGACACGCACTATGACTGAAGTATATGCACTTACTCACCTGATTAGTTAGACAGTTGATTGGTCACTAGATATGCATTGATTTCAGCTGTTGAATTGCAAGCTTGAAAAAAAGCAATAAAGAAAATCACAGAAAAAAAAAACAATATGTCACATCTGTCAAGAGAGCAGTGCCTTCGTGCAATTGGCATGTTGGAGGCTGGACTAGGGCAGCGTACAGCCAGCAATTTAAAACCTGGTGAGACAGTATAACAGGCACTCTGTCAATGACAGGCCACGAACTGGGAGACCAAGAGTCACAACACCTGCCCATGATCGAAAGATAATTTTGCAGCATCTTCGTGATGTCAATTGTTAATCAGCACAATAAAAAGTCAGTGCACGTGCTCTAAAACAGAGTTTCTCATTTTTCGATCACATTGAAAAATATAAAAGTGAGAAGTTTCTTTTGATGCTCAGTCTGTGTGTGTGTGTGTGTGTGTGTGTGTGTGTGTGTGTGTGTGTGTGTGTGTGTGTGTGTGTATATATATCAATTAATCACAGTTAACTTCTTTAATTTTAATTAACGCATGTAAATTGCACTCCTGCCTTTGACCCTCTTAGCATACCATAATTCATTCCCTGTGGCACTATATTAATATAAAGTACTGGAGCACATGCAACACAGTGAGTGCAGTCTGCATTTGCATAGAAAGTGCTAGTCCTTGAGCTCCAACTGAGAAAACAGTTTGTTTTTGAGCTGGCTGCACCCCATGTCATACTAAGGTTTTTTGGTATAATTTTGTTCCTTAATATGTTTAGATTCCATTTCAGCCTATTGCCTAGCTGAATAATTGTCAGTTTAGATGGAAAACAACCTATTTTGGACCTACCCTTACTGTCCTTCAGACAGTAATAGGCCACTGCAGATAATCAAACCAACATTCAGGCTTTTATCAGCATCTAGTTTGTTTGTGCGCTGCACCAACTGCTTCCTGACTTTTCCTGGTAACAGAAGGGTGGGGAAGTGTCTGCTGAAAAAAGAAGAAAAAACCCCTTTGCAATCAGTGTCTCTTTCTGTCACAGCTGATGTGAGGCAGTGATATGCAATGTAACAAAAAAAATCATACCGAACGTAGCATTGCCTGTTTTATACGGAATATTCTTCTCATTAGCGAAATTTGACTTCTATTGCAGGTACTTTATTTTTTAAATACATGAGTATATATGTATATATACATTGACATATCAGCAAATACAAATGTTTTTGGTATATTAATGCTTGACAGTCTATACTTTACCTGGACCTGAAAACATATGAATTAATTTCAACCTGAAAAATACTGTGTCACCAAAAGAAATAATACAGTCATGTATAATAATGTACACGCGTGTGTGTTTATATTTACTGGGGTAGGTGTACTAAGATGGGTCAGTCGCAGAGCAAACATACGCAATTTGCATTTTCGTTGTAACACTTAAAGTCATATTTTGTCACATGTAGTAAGACAAAATATGTTAATGAAGACAGCCGGAATATACTAATTTAAATATCTGTTGCGTCTTCTTAGCAAGAGCTCTATTGCAAGAGTTGTGTGACATTGTTCATACAAATAATGGGAGTTGTGGTTTGCTGCAGCAGAGGGTGCCCGAAGGATAATGTCAAGAATCAAAATAACATTGTTCTTGTTAAATGTAAATGTCATCTGTACAATGAAATCTATTCTGTCTTCATTTTACCTATTTAATACTGTTAATACTGTTAAAAATGTGTTTCTATCAAAAAGCTTTTCATAGTCATAAAGTAGCCTGTGGCGGGGTGTTTGGTGAGTGGAGAACAGGAGAGAGTGAAGGAGAGTAAAGTAAAAACTGAAAACCAACAATTGCTACTCGTGCTGACATAGCTCAGCACAATACTTGTTTGTTTCGTGTTAGTCCTTTGTTTATTTGTTTGTCTAGTTGTTTTGCTTTTTATTTTGTTAATAAACGTGTAAGCAGCGCATCCACATTCACTCGCAGTGCTGTGTGCATTTCTTCTGGGTCCGACGTCACCGCTCGAGCTAGCTTGCCACATATGGTGTCAGAGCAGTGGGATAGCAACGCCTCCAGAGACTCAGGCCAGGAACAGTACTGCGGGTACATTTTATTATTTTTTGGATTTTTTTTTTTTGTAAAAAGAATAGGAAGCAAGTTGGAATCAGGCCAGTTGTGGGACTGGATAAAGGAAAATCCTGAGCTGGAGGACCAGTCCATGCATATGGTGATTGATGCCCTCGGCAGAGGGATGGGGACCGATGGAGGGCCTGGCAGCAAGGACACCGCCCAGGGGTCACTGGAAGAGGTTGTGGAGGTGGTCCTCTACTACCTAGAGGCAGACATGTAAAGAACAGCAGCCCAGGTACCGCTATCTCCAGCGTGAGAGGGAAAAGCCCCACTGTCTCCAGCACGAGTGAGAAGCCCCGCTGTCTCCTTCACGAGAGGGAGAAGCCCCACTGTCTCCAATGTGAGGGAGGAGCCACGCCTACCCCAGCGACCGAAGGAAAGCCTCACCATTCCCCCGCGACTGAGGGAGAGCTGCATCAGTGATAGAGGGAGACTATCTGCTCTTCCACCACCAAGGGAGACTACCCGTTCCTTCCAGCTCCACCATCACAGGGAGACTACCTGCCTCTCCCACCTCCACCACCATGGGAGGACTACTTGCAACTCCCACCTCCACCCCCTAGTGTTGCCTATCTCGCTTTGCCTGGGGTTGCCTGACCCGCAATGCCTCGGGCTCACGGGCCGAGGGCTACCAACTCGCCATTGCCTGGGGAGGTCTGTTCGCCATTGCCTCTGGGTGTCTGTTCGCCATCTCCCAGGGATGCCCACTCTGCATCGCCAGGGGTTGCCCATGCGCTGTTGCTCAGGAATGCATGCCCTGGAGGTCATTTGCTGCTGACCTCTGGAGAAAGGCATCAACGCCTCCCGGGCTGGCCCCTCCAGACACAGAAAGTTGCAGGCATTGCCACCAGCAGCCGATCAGTAGCAGGAGTGGGCCCCTTAACACCTCTGTTCTTGGCCCAGGACTTTGAGCGGGACCTTTCGGATTTTAAGGGGGTAGGTGGCCTTTGAGGCCATGAGTGCTGTGCATAAGGGGGGAGATATGTGGGGGGAGTTCAGTGAGTGGAGAACAGGAGAGTAAAGTAAAAACTGAGAACTAACAATTGCTACTCGTGCTGACATAACTCAGCACAATACTTGTTTGTTTCGTGCTCGTCCACTGTTTGTTTGTTTAACTAGTTGTTTTGTTTTGTTAATAAACGTGCAAGCAGCGCATCCACATTCACTCATAGTGCTGTGTGTGTGTTTCTTCCGGGACCAGCAACAAATGTTGCATAATACCACTAATATTATCATGAGTAGCCTATAAGCCAAATGTATACTATCCACTTTTATTTAAGTTAGTCAGTGGAGCAGTGCTAAAGGATGCTCAGAATGAACTGGAGGGGTTAACGGCACATATTTGCAGTCTATCGCTTACGTTGAGGAAACCAGAAATGTCATAGAAATTTGTTTTCAAGACTTGTTTGAACTCCCTGCTTTAAGGGAACAATAGGTATTTGGCTATTCACCTCGAAAATGCATTGAACACAACTAGCAATGCACAGGAAAAGGCAGACTAGGAAATGACAGCAACAATTGCGACTGTTTAAAACATGCTTTCAAAAGTTCTTTAAAAATGTATGCAATTATAAGTGTCGAAATTGTCTGCAGCTTTCGTACATCTCATTAAAATATTTGAGAGCCCTGACTTCCACTAGCTGTGAATTTATGCAAGAACACCCATAATTACATATTAATCTCCACTTGAACCTCAGACAGAAACTGCAGCCGCAAAGCATACGCAGAAAAGTTGCAAATTAAATACCCCTCACCACAATTAGTGGTGGAGAACTACACACCTCTCACAATAAATAACGGGTCTGGGTCAACCCTGTGTGTGTAGGCTACACATTTCAAAAGAAAATGAATGGCACACAAAGACCTCATCCTGGTACTAGATGAGGATGCTCGGAAGCAAAACTGAAATTTACCAATATGGAAGTGGAGATTTTGGTACAAGCAGTACTTAAAGAACATAAGAAAGTTTACAAACGAGAGGAGGCCATTCAGCCCATCTTGCTCGTTTGGTTGTTAGTAGCTTATTGATCCCAGAATCTCATCAAGCAGCTTCTTGAAGGATCCCAGGGTGTCAGCTTCAACAACATTACTCAGGCTGAAAAAGTCCCTTGGGTCGACACTGTCAATACCTTTTAGAATTTTGAATGCTTGAATTAGGTTGCCGCGTAGTCTTCTTTGTTCAAGACTGAACAGATTCAATTCTTTTAGCCTGTCTGCATATGACATGCCTTTTAAACCCGGAATAAGTCTCTTCGCTCTTCTTTGCACTCTTTCAAGAGCAGCAATATCCTTTTAGTAGGAAGGCGACCAGAATTGAACACAATATTCAAGATGAGGTCTTACTAGTGCATTGTACAGTTTTAACATTACTTCCCTTGATTTAAATTCAACACTTTTCACAATGTATCCGAGCATCTTGTTAGCCTTTTTTATAGCTTCCCCACATTGTCTAGATGAAGACATTTCTGAGTCAACAAAAACTCCTAGGTCTTTTTCATAGATTCCTTCTCCAATTTCAGTATCTCCCATATGATATTTATAATGTACATTTTTATTTCCTGCGTGCAGTACCTTACACTTTTCTCTATTAAATGTCATTTGCCATGTGTCTGCCCAGTTCTGAATCTTGTCTAGATCATTTTGAATGACCTTTGCTGCTGCAACAGTGTTTGCCACTCCTCCTATTTTTGTGTCGTCTGCAAATTTAACAAGTTTGCTTACTATACCAGAATCTAAATCATTAATGTAGATTAGGAATAGCAGAGGACCTAATACTGATCCCTGTGGTACACCGCTGGTTACCACACTCCATTCTGAGGTTTTTCCTCTAATCAGTACTTTCTGTTTTCTACATGTTAACCACTCCCTAATCCATGTACATGTGTTTCCTTGAATCCCAACTGCGTTCAGTTTGAGAATTAATCTTTTGTGCGGGACTTTGTCAAAAGCTTTCTGGAAATCTAAATAAACCATGTCATATGCTTTGCAATTATCCATTATCGATGTTGCATCCTCAAAAAAATCAAGCAAGTTAGTTAGACACGATCTCCCTTTCCTAAAACCATGTTGACTGTCTCCCAGGACCCTGTTACCATATAGGTAATTTTCCATTTTGGATCTTATTATAGTTTCCATAAGTTTGCATATAATAGAAGTCAGGCTTACTGGTCTGTAGTTACCTGGTTCAGTTTTGTTTCCCTTTTTGTGGATCGGTATTACGTTTGCAATTTTCCAGTCTGTCGGTACAACCCCTGTGTCAAGAGACTGCTGCATGATCTTGGTTAGCGGTTTGTAAATAACTTCTTTCATTTCTTTGAGTACTATTGGGAGGATCTCATCCGGCCCAGGGGATTTGTTTATTTTAAGAGCTCCTAGTCCCTTTAACACTTCTGCCTCAGTTATGCTAAAGTTATTTAAAACTGGATAGGAACTGGATGACATGTGGGGCATGTTGTCAGTATCTTCCTTTGTAAAAACTTGTGAAAAGTAATCATTTAATATATTTGCTATTTTTTTTTCTTCATCTACGATTTTGCCATTTGTATCTCTTAAACATTTAATCTCCTCTTTGAATGTTCTCTTGCTGTTGTAATATTGGAAAAACATTTTGGAATTGGTTTTAGCTCCCTTAGCAATGTTCATTTCTATTTCTCTCTTGGCCTTTCTAACTTCCTTTTTGACTTGCGTTTGCAGTTCTGTGTACTCTTTCTGTGTACTTTCTTTTTGGTCCTTTTTTAATGCTCTGTAAAGTGCCTTTTTTCGCTGAATATTTTTTTTTTTAATTGATCTATTAAACCATTTTGGCAATTTAGTTTTACATTTAGATTTGTCTACTTTAGGGATGTAATTGTTTTGCGCCTCTAGTACTACATTTTTGAAGAACAACCATCCTTCTTCTGTGGGTGTTTTCTCTATTTTACTCCAATCTACTTCTGTTAGTCTCTGTTTCATACCTTCATAGTTTGCTTTTCTAAAATTGTAAACCTTAGCTTTAGTCATTACTTTTGGGGATTTAAAAAACACTTCAAATGAGACCATGTTGTGGTCTGAGTTTGCCAGTGGTTCTCTGACCTCTGTTTTAGTTATTCTATCTTCGTTATTTGAAAAGACTAAATCAAGGCATGCCTCCCCTCTAGTCGGTGCCTTGACAAATTGTGTTAGGAAGCAGTCATTTGTCATTTCCACCATTTCTATTTCATCCTACGTGTTACCCACCGGGTTTTCCCATTTTATATGGGGGAAGTTGAAATCCCCCATTAGTATGGCTTCTCCTTTGCTACACACATTTCTAATGTCATTGTATAACAGATTATTTTGCTCACCGTCTGAATCTGGCGGTCTATAGCATGCTCCTATTATTATGCCCTTTGAATTTTTGTCCATTATTCTGACCCATATTGATTCGGCTTTATTTTCTTTGTCCAGGTTTAACACCTGGGCTTCAAGACTGTTTCTTATGTATAGCGCTACCCCTGCACCTCTTCTGTCCTGCCTGTCTTTCCTATATAGTGTATACCCACAAATATTATATTCGTCCCCATCACTCTCAGACAACCAAGTTTCTGTAACACCTATCACATCATAGTTACTTGTTAGTGCAGTAGCTTCAAGTTCTAAAATTTTGTTTCTGATACTTCTAGCATTTAGATAAATACATTTAATGGTTGTCTTACCTGAGTTGTTATTCTTGTTTTGATGCGGTCTCCCTTCTGTTGTTTTGTTGATTTCTCCCCCCTTCCTTTCTAGTTTAAATGCTTCTCAACCTGCTCAAGGATCTTTTCTCCGAGTAGACTGGTTCCCTTGTTATTTAAATGCAGTCCATCCCGTCTATACAGATAGTCCTTGTTGTAGAATGTGGTCCAGTGATCAAGATAGGTGAAGCTTTCCAGTGTGCACATTGTCTTCAGCCATGGATTTAGAGTAATTAT
Organism: Polyodon spathula; assembly: GCF_017654505.1. Taxonomy (NCBI): domain Eukaryota; kingdom Metazoa; phylum Chordata; class Actinopteri; order Acipenseriformes; family Polyodontidae; genus Polyodon; species Polyodon spathula. The sequence goes on from NC_054539.1 coordinate 70,711,404, forward strand.
TTCCAGCTGTCCGTATGGTCCTTTGCAAGGTGCCGGCAGTATCCCAGAAAATACCACAGTTTTGGACTCGTCTTTTAATTTCCTTCCTAGCTCTCTGAATTTGTTTTGCAGGGATTTTGGTCTGTCTCTTCCAATGTTGTTTGTACTGATGTGGATCACTACTACCGGGTCATCTCCTGTTCGTTCTAGGAGCCTGTCCATGTTCTCAGTGATGTGCGTGACAGAGGATCCTGGAAGGCAGCACACTGTTGTAGTAAGGGGGTCCAAACTGCGAACTGAACTTGCAGTGTTTCTCAATATGGAGAACCCAACAATCATGACTCCCTTCTTTTTGCTGTCTGGTCACCACTGTTAATAGGGTCCTGGATGTTGTTCCTTTCATTCTCTTGATGTTTGTTTTGCTCATCAAAATTCTGCAGTGGCTCAAAATTGTTGGATCTTTTGATTTCTGGTGGTTGTGTTTGACGAAGTTTCTTTTTTTCCCGGCTTCTGCCTACCTGAACCCCGCTGTTCTGACCTTCTATCTCCCTGGTGTCTTTCAGTCTGTTAGGGGTGGTACATACTTCCATGAATTGTGGGTGTGCCAGCTCCTCAAGATCCTGTTGCTGTCTCATTTCTTCCAGCTCCATTTCTAGCGTACTTACTAGTTTATGCAAGTCCCGGATCGTGCGGCACTTTATTGGTTTAGCTCTGCTGGGTTTTCTCGGATTTCCCACATCATGCAGGTGTCACAGATTACTGGTTTGAAGACCATGTTATTTTTTTATTTTTTTTGGAAGTTTAGTTTCTTCTGTAGCTGTCAACCTGGTTTCAAACTGCTTCTAAACTGCTCTGCACTTTTCCACGCCTGTACTTCTCCCACGCTGTCGCTTCCACTCGCTGTTGCTGGGACACACTTGTAACACATGAAAGTGTAAAGCTCCTGCAAATCACGCTTCTTTATATGTTTATGCCACTGCGTGTGTTTTATAAATCCCGTCTAAGAATTAAGAACCCTCAGCACCCGTTTTATGGTTGTAAAAAATGCAATCCTTTTATAAATCTGGGCCTGAATAGGCTCCTACCTAGAGATTGATTAGATTGATCAGAACATTTATGGATTTATCAAAGAAAGTGTTCTATAATATGTCAATCCAGCAAAACAAAATGAAACAGAGAGCAATGCCTATGATCTGTCTAATGATTATGATCAGTTTTTTTTTTTTTTATAAAATAATTGTTTATATATATATATATATATATATATATATATATATATATAGTGACCTGCAACTGTAGAGTTTGTTGCCCCTTTAAACACCTCTGACTCAACACAGGAACTTGCAGTTTTAGCGCGGTTGTGATCTTTTATTTACAAAAACAAAACAAAATAAACACCTAGCTCCTTTTTGAGTACTAACTAAACATAAACAGGAACCTAACTCACAAAGGACAGCTAAGCTGTTTACCTGTTAAAACCAAATCAACCAAAACGAAAACACAGTTTTCTAAAAAAACCACACAACAAGGCTATACACAGTACCCTTTTCTTTCTATACGCTTGAGCACGATATCAAGCAGGCTTCTTCACACACAGCAGCCCAGAACAAATTGGCTGCACACTTTTTAAACCCTGCACCTGGCACTAATTTACAATCATTAAGAGGTGCGGCTGATAATTAAACAATAAAATCGTTAACAATTTAATTTATATATAGTGGTTGAGTAGCTTGTGGCCAGGCCAGACGACAGAATAAAATAGCACCAACACAGGAACTGTAGATCAGCGCATTCTGTGCACTTTTAATAAACACACAAAAAAAAACCCACAGCAACAAAATAATAGTTTGAACAAAACCCTACACATAGAATTGTGACCAGGGGTAATTCTTTATGTTATTCATTTATTTACATGTGCTGTATCAGGTATAGTAAACAAAATCTATAAAGTCATATTTATTATCCAACCTTGCCTCACTTCTTTTCTTGACTGATTCATGTATTAAATATGTACTGCAGACTTTTAAAATTCCCATTAGAAAGACTAGTTTCTGGCGAGTGTGCTACGCAGCTGTTTGACAAGTAAGAGTTTGAAAATTATACTAAGGAATGTTGTCATAGTGGAGACACCTGATTCTATAAATAATAATATATATATATATATATATAAGTGTGGCGGAAATGGCGTTGCGGTGACTCAGACCTGAAGAAAGCAGAACAAAAACAAAAGATACAGTGCAGTGGCATGTGCGCCGTTTTATTTAAAGCAAACAAAAAATAAATAAAATATTTAAACAAAAATAAACACTCGTTCGCAGAGCAGAAATAAAACAATTAAACAAAATAAATCTCGAACACAAATAATGAATCAAGGTCCGGCTGGGCAGTAGCCTTCACGGATCCTTATATTCGTTTAAATTTATTTTCTCCTCTCACTTCTCGCTCGATCTCGTTCCTCCTCTGGACACCCACCCCGAGTGCAGAGAGCTGCAGGTATTTATACAGGTGACCATCTCCCGATTAGCAACAAATTAGTCACTTAACTAATTCGGGAGATGACCACCTTCTGCATGAGTCATAATGTGGATGGGGCTTCCCATCCACGCTGCAAAACAATAACAAAACTAAAGCACAGCTATGCTGTCATACAATATAATAAACAAACAAAACACACGGCGGTTCATCGTCATCTATAAACAAAATAAAACACAATACAATAAACAAATACAAAATAACACGGGGGGGAGACCCCATTCTAAAACTAAACAAACAATACGACTAAACAGCAGGGCTTTCCTACCGCCCTGCTACAATAAGGTATAAGGTTTTGTGCTTGGGGGTAATTTACCCTATTTTAACTGAGATAGTGAAATGTATTTTCAGGGGGTAAAATGCAACATTGCTTTGAAGTCATGAGGAATCTCAATAAATACTGTACAATATTTAATGGTAATGGGGTAGACATTGAAAAAGACAACTGCAATATTACATTGAATTACTGTACAACAAGGGTGTGTTCAGCAAGGTTCTTTATCTGCTCAGTGCATTTTATTCCAGGTCTCATACTGACTCTGCATATGAATTACGCTACTTATTTTAACATTCATTTGTTAAACTCATTGAACATGTTAAAACTTCAATGTAAAGCCGTACAGATAAATAAAATAAGAAATGATAAATTCCTATAATTTATAATTGTTCTATTGAAAGATATAAATTAGAGATTCAGCTTTATAATAAAACAACTTACTACATAGCATGCGTAAAATGAAAAATAATATGCAAAAACTAATTTCATATTTTGACAAAAGTATTTGAGCAATCAATGTATTTCCTATGAAACTTACTCATTGCTAATTATTGACAATTGAGAATAAATTAATACATAATCATTAAGTGCTAAAAAATAAATTGGAAATTTCTGATTCAAAGAAGCAAAAAAATGGTTAAAACTAAAGAGTAGAGCAACAAACAATGGCAGTGATACAACTGAACAAAAAAGGAGAAACTACCAGAGAAATAGCAGAAAGACTTGGTTTACCGAAAAGCACTGTGTGGGCTTGTAAAATGGGAGATCTATGCTGACTGTCTGGTGCATGCATGGTGCTGCAGGAAGAGGGCAGCAATCTGTAAGATCCGCTTGTCAGTCATGGAAATGACACGGAGAGGTGGGACGAGGGGGTGTGGTCTCTCCCGCTCTCTGAATGTTTGGGAGGCAGGCCATGGGGGATTGCTGGGCCTATAAAATAATGCTCTGTTGTTCCCTCAGGTTGGCCCCTATAGGACGACAAAAGAGCGAGCAGAAGCTCTATTTCCGGACCGAGAACAAAAACAAAATAAATATAGGGGTAGCGGAGAAACCGTGGGCAGGCGGTGGAGTGCAGGATGGAGATCCGGACCGTGCGGGTAGCGACTGTCGTGGAAACGCTGCAGAGTGCAGCACCTTTATTTTGTAGTTTTGTTAATAGTGTTTTGTTTTCCCTTTTGGTCTTTGTACCTTTTGTTTTTATTATATTTTGAGCACTTGTATGTGCACTGGACTGTACACCGGTATTGGTAACCCTGTGGTCCTGTTTACTGTTGTCAGTATTCAGGCCACGGACAATAATGCCCTCTGCAGGTAAAAATAAATCAGTGTGCCTGAGCAGCGTTACAAATAAAGATTTGTCTCCTGTGTGTCCATGAATTGCCCACCACCCTTCCACAGGGCTATTATTGACAAACACAGGAAAACAGGAACTACTGCAACTAGCTCCAGTTGTGCAAGAATTCTGCAAAATCTGGAAGAAGAATCATTCAAATAGCAAAAACATCAAATTATTGCAAAAGATTTGTCACAAGAATTGAGAGAAGATGGTAAAGAAATCACGAGCGAACAAATCAATGATATCTTAACAAGATGAATTTCCAGGGTCGGAAAAAACAACACACAAAAGAAAACGATTGGAGTTTTCCATTGTGTGCTTGAAGAATATGTTTGGAGGAAGAGAGGAGAATTAAAAAAAAAAAGTTCATCATGCCCAATGTTAAACATGGTTGAGGTTGTGTGATGGTATGGGCTTGTTTTTCTTCCTCAGGCACTGGCGACCTTTGTGTTGTAGAAGGATCAATGAATGCTGCCCTCTCACTTGTTACCCAGTGCTAGAAGGCTTATTGGACAGATGTTTGTATTCAAGCTGGATAAAGACCCTAAGCATTCTGCAAAGTCTACAAAAGAATTTCTTAAAAAAAGGAAGATTACAGTTATGCATTGGCCATCTTAGTCCCCAGACTTGAATCCCATCAAGATGTTGTGGATTGATTTGAAGGCTGCAGTTGCAAAAAGTAAACCAGAGTCGATTGCAGAACTCAAAGCTGTATGTGTTGAAGAATGGGCAAAAATATCTCTGGAAAGATGCCAGGAACTAGTTTCAAAATACAAAAAAAGACAAAGGGTGGACACACAAAATACTAATATAATGCATCCCAAATACGTTTGTCAAAGTATGTAATATATGCAATAATGTGTTTTATTATAAAGCTGAATCTCTAATTTATATCTTTTAAAAGAACAATTAAAAATTTTAGAAATCTCTTTGTGGTTTTTCTAATTTTTTTAACTGCCCAAATACTTTTGTCTGCAACTATATGTATATGTATGCAAGAAGACCTGACAGGGTGTCCATAAACATCTAATTTAAACAGAAGCCTCGGGGCCTTGTGTAGCACGAAACAAAGTTTCAGACACCCTGAAGGGCCTTTATAATCCAGGTTAAACAGTGAATTTTGAACAAAATCATGTTGAGGGCAAAATATGATTTGTTTTTTATTATTACATTTCCTTACACCAATAACGCAGTCCCATTTATAACTTTGAATTACACATTAAGTTAAGCGAGTACTTTTTTTTTTTTTTGGTATTTGTTTCAGTTTTGGTATCTTCCAATACATTTAATTAGTCTTCATCCAAATCGGCATGTCACCTTACTACTTTTGGGATTTTTTTGCTGGTAATTGGTCACTCAGTTTTCTAGTTACTGTATATCTGTAACTGTGAACAAGATGGCTATCGGTACTGTAAATTCTGTGAGGCAGCGCAGTGATTTAGAATATGTGACAAGGCTCCAACTGTCTGTATCCATCCACTATACGGACATCTGGAATCTTGCTCGACCAATCACATTGCTTGTTTCATGTACATATATATTGAAAAAGAAAACTAGTTAACACTATTTGAAGCCAAAGTCCAAAGACAAAGTTTCTGAAAGAGTAAAATGGTATACATTTTGTAAGAAACTTCAAATAAATTAACCTGTTCTACCCACAATTAAGTTGATTCCTGCTAGTATAATATACTCTCACTGAATGAAAGACAACAATAACATTAGTTAATGCTTATTTTCAAAAGGACTCAAGAAAGGTCCAGAATGACCTTACTTTGTTGGTGAAGAATAACTCTTACAATTTAAGATACCAGGTGGAATTGAATTTTTTGAAAGTGATTGCCTTTGACATGTAATGTATAATCTTCCAGCATTGCATTTGGGAGCAATGTATTGTGTTTATGCATAGCATTTTAAACAAGAGTATTGCATCTTGCATGCTGAATTGAAGGCAACACCAATATATATTCGCATGCATGCACCCCATTTATGTTTTTATTACATTTAAATATGAAATTAATGTAATGATATCATACTATTGTATTGAAGAAAGTATAATTGTTTGCAATTGTGAATTGTAAATGCATGTGTATGAAACGCAAACAGCACTGCATCACAGTCATGTTTATTTTATTACCCAGTCTGTCTGGATGTCCCAGAGCTACATCAGCAATGAAGAAAGCAAGGCTGTCTGGAGAGGAAATGCTAACAATAAAGCAACGGGCAAGCAATGGTAATCATTTCAGGCTTTTATTTAAGCTCGCTACGTCTGAATGAAAAATCTGCATTTCTTATTGTTTGATACCCAGGGTCTGCACATCAACACAAAGGATTGCTTGGCACGTATCTGATGCAGCGTTATTGTTTTCTAATCTATGCTGAAGGATATGGGTACAGTGTATTCCAGTAATGTATTTGCCCACTTCAAGATTGCAATCACCTATTGACTGCATTCATGTTTTAAAGTAAATGTCTATATATTAATCAAATGCATCATAAGCCCTTCACATACAAGAATGTTCTGTAGATACATTGCTGCAGACTGGTGGTGTTGCTGTAGATTGATAGCATTGGAGTGAGTTTGAACAGGGGCTTTACAGTGTGGTCCTTTCTGAATATTCCAAATTGTAATATAAAAATTCAAGCAAAGAGTCAAGAGGTCTCCAACCGGAGAAAAAGGGAACCGGTGATAATATGCAGTAGCTAGTGTTAATAAGAACAAAGAACATTTATTTTGAAAACTTGATTAGCATTCCCTTAGCACTGAAGCTACAGGGATTGTATTTTACAGCCTCTTGTCTCCGAGTTTTGAATATGAACGAACAAAAACATGGAGTTTCATTTGCTTGATTTTTATATTTATATTCTTTGCTTTATTTTGTTTGATTATTTTTTGTAGTCAGCTGCTTGCCTGCCAACTGACGAATATTGAACACAGTATTCCAAAAACAAAAGAACTAGTGAAGGGGTCAAATGGTATATTGCTACTGTTTCGATTCTTTGAATCAGACAACCCTGAGTCTAAAACCAAGCTGTGCCTATCAGTTTGTGATCCTAGCTTGTCTGTGAATGACAGTAGGCCAATGTCCTTGGTAAGGAGGTGAAATTGTAAGAGTCTCCTCTGCCAATCACACTGGTTTTAAGAGGGCTGGTAGAAGCAGGTACTGCTTTGATGTGCCCACATTCACTCCTCTACTTAACCCTTCACATTCTGGCTGTGCAGAGTCGCCATTCCAAGTTAGGGATTTCACAGAAAGCATTGCTTTGGCTGGGGTGTTCCCCCAAGTAAGGAAGGCAAAATCAACAGGGAATGCTCACTCCGTTGTTTGTTTGAATTCACTTTCCAGTTATTTTTCCTTCTAGCTAAAATGTCCATTGAATTTGACCCAGAAGCTTGATTCCAAGGTTGACCCAATGACAGCAGCATTGTGTTCTACTCCTGTCTTAATGTGCAATTTACTATCCACCTCTCCCCCACCCCTCTGTCACATGCATGTGTGAGCTTTATCTTGAGAACCAGTCCCATTTTGATGGATCACTTTTGCCTTTGGGCTCTTAATGCATTATATACAGATTAAACATTGATTTTTTTGGTGTGAAAGAAATTTAAGCCTGTTACTTTAACATCTATATTGCTCTGTGCAATAATTTGATTTAAATCAGACCTACAGTAATAAGCGCTGCCTTGGGTAATATTTTAAGCTGTAAAATGCAGAAGGTGACAGTATTAAGGCATTGGACTGTAAAACACTGAAGTACTTTACTGGCATTCTAAAAACCTCACAATGTACTGGTCATGTGATCCTTTAAATGTATATAGGTGCAGTGCAACTATTGTACTAAAGTGTGCTGAACAGTGTTTCTTTTTCAATTTCAATTAAATGTTTGTGATCTTGTAGGAATAGAAAATGATGAAGAAATGAAACAGCTGGATGAAGAAATCAAAGAACTAAATGACTCTAATTCCCAAGTGGAAGCAGATATGATTAGACTCAGAACCCAGGTAAGAATCCTGCATCCAGAAATAGTTCTGTTTTTAAAAGAATCAGGTGCATTTATGAATAAAAGATACAACTGCAGCTGCTGTTTTATTTTAAAGCCAACATTGAAGCTAGTATTGAGTATATACAATAATACAGTAAAGTAATCCAGATTGCAGTGTATAAAAAAAGTGTCTGCTAAAACCATTTCATTTCTTCATGGTAGCATTTGTACTCCTCTCACAATCATTGTGTAGTCTCTGATTTGGTTCACACCCTCTTAGTGACTCAATAACGTGCGTGGTTCCAATGTGACTATTAGCGCTGAACAGCCTCCCCTGCTACCGTTCTTGAAACATGAAGAAGTGTGTTTGACTCAAATCAGACTTTTGACATGTTTAAAATATCACTAAGCATAAACTTTAGCAATAGAATGACTGGAGGAGGCATGGAAATATTCACAATAACAAACAAACCTAAAACAGAATTTGTGATATGGCATGATATGCAATTGAGGCAACCTGAAATAGTTTCTCAATAAAGCAGTCATTTACATTAATAGTGCTTAACAGACTTTCATAAGTTGTCAAGTTTTACAAGGTTTCAAGAATTATAATTGAATGCATGGTTTTATACAAGTTAATTATGTAAGAAAACCAAATAATCGTTATTTTTCTGAAAACGTAAAAACTTTAAATCGTGCACATTTATATCTACTTCGGCAGTCACAGAATATAGCCAGTATCTGTCATAACATATGCTTGGAAATTATTATTTCTGCTCAGTCTTGCTGGATGCGTTTAGTTCTGTTTGTGCACTTGGAGAAGATGGTTTATACTTGACTTGTCACTATCACAGTGGATACAAGGGTTTACTGCATGTGGTACTTCTTTCTGAAATGAACTGGTACCCCTAGTGTGTCTGAACTGTTGCTGCAGAAGCAGGAAAGCTGCAAATCTGTAAAACTTGAGCACTGTTTGATACCTTCTGGCTGAGAAGATAATATACTTGTGTTTACGCTTCTTTAGATTACAACAATGGAGACTAATCTGAAGTCAATAGAGGAAGAAAACAAGGTGATTGAACAGCAAAATGAGTCTCTCCTGCATGAGCTGGCCAACCTCAGCCAGTCACTGATTAACAGTTTAGCTAATATCCAGCTCCCACATATGGTAAGGGCCACAGAGAACGCAAACTGAGCGCGTTATGGAACGTAACAGAACATACCACATGGCTATTGAACAAGAAATAGTCCCAACGCTATTGCATGCTAAACTACCTTAATAATGTCTAGGACTGATGCCTGAAAAATCTTCTGATTTAAATATAATAGATTGTTTGATAAGGGAGTATAATGTTGTCCAAATTACTTGGATCTTAATTAAAAGGATGGGGTTAGGTAGTTTTATACTATTATTTAATAAATGAAAGATTAGAGCAAATACTGATAATAAGTCAGACCATCGTTTGACTTAACAGTAGGTTTGTAACAGGAACCTATAGAGCCTATGCTACTGTGAATTAAAGAAAAAAAAAACACTTAAAATACTTTTAACTGTACAGGAGTTTCATAGCACCAGCAGGGAGTTTCATAGCACATGCAATGTTATGTTATGTTTTATAATTGCAAGTGTATATATAACTTCAAGGCTTGCATATATCAGCTTTTACTTTGAGGCATGAAAAAAGAGCTTTTTCCATAAGCATCCATTTTGATTTTCCCTTATAACCCCCCAAACCTTAAAACACCACATTACTCCCTATAGAGCCACTGTGAACAGGGTTTTTAATATGCTGGTACAAAAACGCAAAAATCTAATCTAATCTAAAAGCCACTGCAGTCAAAGCCACCCTCAGTATATATTTCTTTTGATGTTATTTGCTTGTGCAAGGTGAGGCCTGCTCATCTAGATATCAAAGACATGTCCCATGTGAAAAGAACAAACCCAAATGAATACACCTCACTTACCAATAGGTCCGGAGGCCATCTGAATGCATATCTGTTGTGTGCTGAGCTGGATTTAATCCTTTGGTAATAGACCAATGTAGAAATCTACATTTTTCATTTGTTTATTTCTGAATTTGTTTCTTTCTGTGTTTATTTATTAGTTTGTTTTTATAGTTTTGTTTAAATGTTGTTTTGTTTTTTTGTTTTTTTCTAAAACTGCATACAACACTGCCCGCTAGTGTTAAAAGTAAGCCCAGCAGCCCCTGTGAAATTGGCACCAATGGTATTACCAGGCTAATAGAATGTTGTTTACACCTTTCCCCTTAGAAACCGCTGCAACAAAAAGAGGCTCCCCTTAGAAATAACAGCTGTTTACAGTTGCATCAGAGAGTAAGAGAATAATTTTCATAGTCTGATTATCATTTTTTGTTTTACGCTTTCATTTCTTCTTTTTTCTGTATAAATCTTTCTTCTATTTTGCACTTTTTAAATATCTATTGGGTTGTCTGGAGATGTTCCTTCCTATTTAAACTGTGAAATAATAGTTAAAGTTATCAGTGCAAGAACTTGTCATCTCCTGCTAAGTGGCTGGCTTTAACAGTAGGCATATAGAACGTAATTTTCACTTGACAAGGCGAGACCAGTGACTATGGTACCTAGCTGGGACAAGAACGCCTAATAAAATGACACCTATAGGAACTGCAAATATGCTTTTTAAAGGGAGACTTACCAAGTACTTGCACTGAGGGCTTCGCTTACTGTTGTTATGAATATACCAATAATGCTCCACGAAATTACTCCTTAATTCTTGGTACTGTCCAGCTAGTCTAGATGAGTCACTATTTGTCATTTGAACAACAAGCATTAATTAAAGAGGAAATAAGAGAATTATGAAAGGTTCGCCAGACTGGATTACTAGTGTTTTGTACCCAATCCCTTAGTAGTGTGTCCCTTAGTAGTAGAGACTGTCAAAATCATGTACCATGCAGCCACACTTTGGGGTAGGTTTACTAAAGTGTTGCACCTGTCACAATAGTCGCAAACCAGTTGCAAATGAGTCGGAAGTCTTGGGTGAAATGTATTAGACAAGCGCAATTCTATTTGTGACTTTTTAGGGAATGTTTTGTAGCAGCAGTTTCTGTTTACGGTTAAAACATAGATACATATGTAATTATGGCCATTCCTGCATAAATTCACAAAAATGGGGCGGAGACAGTTTCTCAAATACTATAATGAGATGTACGAATGCTGCAAGGCAGTTGCGACACTTATCATGCATCAGTTTGTTAAGAACTTTTGAAAGCATGTTTTAAACAGTCGCAATTGTTGCTGGCATTTTCCAGTCTGCTTTTTTCTTATGCCTTGCCAGTTGTTCTCAATGCATTTTTGAGGTGAACAGCCACACACCTATTTTTCCCTAAAATCAGGGTGTACTTACAGGCCTTGAAAACAAATTTCTATGAAATTTCTGGTTTTCCCAACGTGTTGGTGGCAATACACTTCAAGCATGCACCGCTAACCCCTCCAGCTCATTTTGAGTAGGATAGGAATAGGAAATGCACCTATTCCATTAATGTGCAGGTGTAATTGTGTTCAATTTAGCACTGAACCCCTGACTAACTAAAATAAAAACAGACAGTATACATTTGGCTTATAGGCTACTAAAGATTAGTGGTATAATGCAAAATGTGTTGCTGTCCTCCTGTAAGTATCATAACTTGTCAATGCGGCACCATGATCTGTTGTGTGTTAACTGTCTAGGCTGCCAAGTTAATAATAATAATAATAATAATAATAATAATAATAATAATAATAATAATAATAATAATAATAAAAACCCGCTAAAATCATTTAGTTTAATTTAAAATATTATTTTATTTGCACACCAATGTGTGCAGTGCAGCAGCATGATTTATTTTGTGTTACCATAACAGTAGCCTACAGGCTAAAGTAAAAAAAAAAAAAAAAAAAAAACTGTGCTGGGTGTTCATTTGATTTTCCTGCTGTACTGCATACTGCATAGGCATACTGTACATATTTACATTTCTGTCATAATGTAATGTGTAGCCTACCCAAAACACATTGGTGTTATTTTAGCACAGTGATTTATACATTTAAAATACATTGAGCACTATAAATGTATGTATGTGTGCAATTGCATTGTCATTTTTTTTTTAAACCAACACCTCATAATGTCAGACAAACATATCTGGTTTAGTGAGGGGCTACTGTATGATTATGAAAAGCTATTTGATAGAAACACAGTTATTTGAGGGTGAAGGTGGGGGCCCCCTATAAAATCTGATACCCTAATTATATATATATATAATATATAATATATATATATCTATATATATTATAATTATATATATTATCTATATATAATTAATATATTGCAGTTCGTTTCATTAACATATTCTTTCTTAGTTCATAAAACATCATATGTACTTTGCTAAGTGTCGCAATGAAAATGCTAATTGTGGCGTGTTTGCGCTGCGACCGGCCCATCTTAATACACCTACCCCTTTTGATCATGTACCATGCAGCCTCACTTTACATGCCTAAAGATCTGAAAAGCAGACATTTTTTCTTTAGGGGCTAAAAATGTAACGGGTAAATTAAATCACTATAGCATCATTCAGCATTATTTCAACAAACAGCTAGTGTTTGGATTAGAGCCTTGTTTGTCTATTCTTAATTGTATCTCCTATAATGTGCCTCTTAATATCATACACTATGAAAATACATTTCTAGTTGAAATGACTGTTAGCTGTGGATCCCATTAGTTCTTTTCATGAACATTAAATTTAAACAACTAGGTTCAATCATTCCTACTTACACTGTAGGTTTTATTATATTCCTTATTAATGTGTAACCTTAAACTTCAGCTCTGGCCAAAACATTTTGTATTACCCTATAGAATTAACAAATGTTGCTTTATAAAGTCGCATGAAACCCACTGGATAATGTTACATTATATATTGAATACGTTACATATTGAATTGCATACCACTTTGTAGTTTTCCATATACTTAATTACAAACTGACAAAACTTGAAGAATTTGACATTTCGAACTCTAACATTAAATACTGCACTACTATTAGGGCTAGCAATATCATTTTGGACTTTCTTTGATTACATGATGTTAAATAAAATGTCAGAATTATGTCTCAATCCTAAAATTGTAGGTCATGCAAAACTTTTGACCATAGCTGTATATTGGTGGGCTGCATTTGCATGTGTATGTTGGAAGTCACCCTTAAATAGTCTTCGATCACTGTACTGGCAATGTTTGACAATGTGAAAAGAAGACAATGACAGGGAAAAGGTTATTTATCATCAGGGCATTTAAAAAATGTGAAATGTTGTACCTTAAGTGATTAGTTGTAAACTAGAGTCTACAGTGAGTCCTATTCACAAAGTTTTACCTCATGAGCAAGGATCGAAGTTAAGTTTTTTGCATGCAGTAGTATTTTTCTGATACCTCACGCTGCAGTTCATATGACTGACCCTGAGTGAATATATAAATACCGGTATTAGTTTTTTACATTATCTTTCATAAAGCGGGCAAGCATTGCTAGAGCTTCCTGATTTGTAGATGACTGAGGTTTGTACCGCCCATGTAGCTATGTGAGAGGCTCCAATAGCTATAACATTACCATGATCCAAGTAATGGCTTCCTTGTTTTATCAGTGAGAATAATAGACGAAATACAATCTTGAGGTGCATTCCTTTATCTACCTGTTTTCTGTTTATAATAGATTATCATTACCTTGCATATTTCTCCTGTTTTTTTTTTTAATACTTTATAATTTTCATAGTAAAAAGGAACATACAGCATACATAAGCTCAGCAATAGTAAGACTAAAAAAAGGAAAGTGGAGGGAGAGACATAAAGACAGAAACAGAGAGCAGAAATAATCATTGAATGGTGGAGTCGAGGGAGACCGTGTCAAAGTAAAAAATGAATGGCTGCCATGCTGTATAACACTTTTGAGTAGATCCACGCATGGTATATTTTATTTTCTCCAGCTTCAGGAAATCTGTGACATAAAATTATATTTAAACAAGTCTTTACATGTATGTGTAACACAGATCACTAACTATGTAAAAGTACAATCTGAAGAGGATTGTGTCAAGTGAAAGCTGTAATTGGGAACAATTCACTTTTCTGAAGGTTAATCTTGTAGCCAGAGATATTACCAAACCTAGTCAGAGTATCCATAATTAAAGCTAGAGAGGGACTGGGATCAGAAATATAAAGTCAACCCCCCATGTGTCACGACCCAAATAGCCTGATTACAATGGAGGGAGATACAGTGGTTCATTGGCTAAAGCAAAAAGCAGTGGGAAAAGAGGACAGCCCTGTCTAGTGTCACGGTGCAGTGGAAAGTATTCAGAGTAAACGTTATTGATTCTGACTGAAGCCATAGGAGAGGAATTTAATAATTTAATCCATAATATCAAAATTGGGTCGAACCCAAATTTGTCTAAAACTGTGAAAAGATAATCCGACTCAACTCGGACAAAGGCTTTTTCAGCATCTAGGGAGATAAGGTTTTCAGGAAGAGGGGGAGTATGGGAAGTGTAAAGAATGCTAAACACGGCGTAGGTTAGAAAAAGAATGCCTGCCTTTAATAAAACCTGTCTGATTGGATTAAATTATTGTAGGGAGGATTGATTCTAGACAATGTGCCAGAGCTTTTGCCAAAATTTTAATATCCGCGTTCAAAAGTGAAATAGGGTGGTATGAACCACAATTAAGAGGGTCTTTATTTTTCTTGAGTAATACAGAAATTGTTGCCTGATTAAGAGTAGGTGGGAGAGAGCCATGTGAGAGAGACTCTGCAAAAACTGAACACAGTAGTGGAGATATCTGAGTAGAAAACTTCTTATAAAATTCGGGACATAGAGATTTACCACTCTGCATTGCCTTGATGGCCTGTTTAACATCACAAGATGAGAATGCTGCTTCCAAGTCTGCTCTAGATTGAGGGCCAACTGAAGGTACAGCAAGACCCTCAAAATAGATGAGAAGCAGAGAAGGGTTCATAGGCATTTCAGAGGAGTAAAGAGTAAAATAATATCTTTTAAATTCATTATTAATATTAAATTGATCCGTTGAACCAGATTGTGTATTCCTTTCAGTGATCAAGTGCGAAGCAGCAGACTGGAGGAGTTAGAACTGGCTTTGTTGCCATATTCATAGGTGGCATGGCGTGATTTAAGCAAAAGTTGTTCAGCATGGTTGGTAGAAAGAAGGTTAAATTCAGTTTGCAAAGTTTGTCTTTTTTTTTATAAAGATTAGGGTAGGAGTCAATGCAGTCAGTTGGGAAAGTCATGCCTCACAATGTTTATTTACCTGAGTTGTGTGTGAGATTATCTGACCACCAAAATCAATTTGTGATGAAGCAAACTTAAGAAATTCTGTGTCAGACAGTAGGAGAGAGTTAAAGCGCCACCTACAACGAGATGGGTATTGACAGTAAATGCAAGTTCCAGGGGCATGGTCCGAGATTACTATGCTGTGATTTTTATAGGAAGCCAAAGAGGGAAGCAGTCTATTACCCAAAAGAAAATAATCAATTTGTGAGAATGAGCGATGGACTGCGGGGAAAAAAAAAAGAATACTCTCTTGCAGAAGGAAATAAAAAAACACCATGGGTGAGATTTTGTAAGTGTCAAGAAAGGAATGAATAATAGAAGCAGATTTAGAGTGTAAAGTTGATTTTGTAGTGGAGCGGTCCAGACAGGGGTCTAAAATACAATTAAAGTCTCCTGCCATGATCAGTTGGTGAGTATGAAGTTCAGGAAGGGAAGACAGAAAATTTGTAAAAAAAATTGGGTGTCATCCAGTTGGGTGCATAAAGATCGGCCAAGATCACTAATTTATCCAATAGCTTGCCCATCACTATAACATAGCACCCATTAGATCATTGGTTTATTCAATAGCTTGCCCATCACTATAACATAGCACCCATTAGATCATTGGTTTATCCAATAGCTTGCCCATCACTATAACATAGCACCCATTAGATCATTGGTTTATCCAATAGCTTGCCTGTCACTATAACATAGGAGCCATTAGATTCAGAAGCAGCAAAGGGCCCATTTTTGTGCACAGGAATTGCTGCAACTTTAACCTTAGTATGAAAGGTTGAATGAAATAACTGCCCCACCCATCCCTTTCGAACAGTAAAATGATCAGAAGCGTGCAGTTGGGTCTCCTGTAGGTAAGCAATTCTGACATTAAGTTTTTGTAGATGGGTTAAAACCTTATTTCTCTCCACAGGATGGTTCAGCCCCTTCACATCCCAGCTAACAAAATTAATTGAACATCTACTAGTGTTTAGTCCAGTAGTGGGTGCCATGAATTAGAAAAAAGAAACGTTAATATTCTTAAACTGTAATAGGGCACCCAAACTGTCAATGGAAATCAGTAGTCCCTCATCCCCTTGCGAAAAAGTACTATGAGAGGTCAGAGAAGATAGAGAGGCAAAGAAAAAAGAAAACATAGAACAGAGTCCTGCCCGCCCTCCCCCTAGACCAGCCTCTCCCCAAACCTGAGGCTGCTAACCTGCTCTCTGTGTTATAAAACTCAGCTGCCATTGTTAACACTACCAGGAACAGCAAATACCACTGCCCCCCACAAACAGCAGAAATAAATACAATTACATTATATAAAAAAGAAAACAGAGGAGTTCAATAACAAAAACAAAGCAATAACCTCCCATCCATTGCACAGTAAATGAAAAGTACAGTAACAGAGACAATCCTAATAAAATAAGGCATTGCAGTCTGGTGTACAACAGATCAGAGCCATTACGCATACACATGTATGTGTGTGTGTGTGTGTGTGCGCGCGCGCGCGGTGTGTGTGTGTGTGTGTGTGTATATATATATATATATATATATATATATATATATATATACGATATATATATATATACTCGAGCCATACGCATACACATGTATGTAGTGGTGTGTGTGTGCGCATCCGCTTGAGCGCGTATTGTCACTTTTCTTTAAAAAAAAAAAAAAAGTATTATATGATAATGGCACCATTTTTCCCCTTACTTTATAAAAGTTCTCAACTTCTCCACACTAATAGCAAAAAAAAAAAAAAAAAGCCTATAGAAAGCCTTAGCATTGAAAATAAGGCAAATTGCATGTGGAATCACATATAGGTTTAGCCAGTATAACAGAAACATGCCCACTATATTGTAAAAGTGGATTTTTTGGAAATAAAATAAATAAGTAAAAACTATAGAATAATAAGATTAACATTCCGCCACTGACACATGTAGTATTCAAGGCACACATGGATCCTTCAATAATGTACTACTATTTATAATCACCAATAGTAATAACACTATTAGAGATGAACAAATAATAATAATAATAATAATAATAATAATAATAATAATAAACTAGAGTGATACAACATACGTATATATACCATGTAAGTAAGTGCGACATATGGTAAATAATGATCCACTATTTGTCATCATTCACAATACAATAGTAATAACATTTTTTTTTTAATCCGGTGTTGTAGCATCAGGCTAGGATGAGGCTTGGCGGCCAGCATCCTCGTATTTATTGTGTGCTTTAACGTTTATGTTGCACCATAAAACTATAAAACTTACACACATAGCTAACTAATGTCACTGTTTAATCAAATTAACCCAACATGGTTTAATCTTGGTTGATATCCCTTATTCTGTTATCACTGCTTAGTTAATTTCTTCAAAATTGTACAGCATTTAAACTGCAGTGAAAAGATAGGGTGGGAGCGTACATATTTATGAACAAACCAGTTAGTGTAACACATTGCATGAAACTTTTAAAATGTAGCGGCACCGTGCTGGAATTAGCTTTCATTTTCAAAACACCTTAGTTGTGGTTGTAACTTTATAATTTATAATGTTATACAATGCAGGATTCAACAACAATGTGACACCAATTACTTGTTTTTAATCGCTTTATAGGTATGTCTGATTTGTTACTGAAATCAAAGTCAACAACTGAAGACAATAAGAGGATAATTCCGGTAGCAAATCCTCACTACTGCCTTCAAAGATAACTTCTAGCCCTACTCATGAGCTATGTCTTTAAATAACTTATGAGGCAAAGCTTTGTGAATAAGACTCACATTTTGATGTGCCTAAATCAAGTCTGTCTACATTTACTAATACACATGTTGTTCCAATGTTCTTTTTTTTCAGGAGCCAATAAACGAACAGAATTTTGATGCTTACGTGGCCACTTTGACAGACATGTACACTAACCAAGACCACTATCAGAGTCCTGAAAACAAGGCCCTACTGGAAAACATAAAGCAAGCAGTACAAGGGATTCAGGTCTGAAGACTTGTTCGTGGAAGAAGACTTGCTCAAAAAAAGGATGCCTCGTGTTTTGCTGCTGTAATTTATCGGACAGTGTTAAATATTTATTTCTGTTACAAAAAAGTGTTATGCTTACAAGACTTCATAATGATTTTTTTTTGTCTTGCTTTACAAATAGCTACCGCAGAATAGTTTTTGAAAACATTCACATTTTGTACGTTTTCATATGAGCTGACCTAGTGTGATATGCCATGTAATGTTTATAGCTGCTAATGTATGCACATTTTTAGTGTATATTTCTGAACAGTAAGCAGAACAAAAATAGGCTCTAAGTTCTTTTTAATGGTTTAGTGAAGAAACATTTTAGTATTAATTACTGGACTGGACAGCAAGCTTAGAGTGAGAGAAATGGAATGAGCAACCACGTTTTAATTGTTATCCTCTTCCTCATTGGAGGGTTTTATGCGCAGATTGTTTAATAGCAAGAAGTGGTTGTAAAATGCTTTATTTTTTAAAAATGCTTGAAAATATTTGACTTTTGTTTTAAATGGTCAGTGGTGGCATTTAAAATGAGATTTGAATTGAGTATGAAAAGGAAATGGCTAGATATACGAATGTTTCAGTTTTATTGTAAACATCATGACACGGAAACTTGATGGTGGAAATCCCAATATTTACAAAGCACTATGTTATGACTTTAATAACCTAATGTTCTGTGTTGTTAGATACCGAATGTCATTTAATCAGACAGTGATGTTCAGTCGCAATAGAACCATTAGACAACATCGCTTGTAGCATTAGTTATTTTAGTCAAAACATTACTAGTTTGAGTCAGTTAATGTTTAATGCAATATATGATAAAGAGTAAATCACGTATTTGATAGATATGGGATGCAATCTACATAAACAGTTTGGGTATATGCAATTTCTTATTTATAGCATAGTGGAAAATGAATCTTTTTACTATATGTAAAATATTAATTTTTATATCAATCTTTTAATACAAAACAAAAAAAATAAACATGGACATTCATTTTAAAAGCTAAAGATGCTTATATAAGTTTACTTTATTTATGTACAACTTTGCACAGGAACACCTTGGTTTCCATGTTTTGATGTTTTTACAGAAACTAGAGCTGTACTTGAGAGCTTAATAATAAGGAGATGGGTTTTTGTAAAGTAGAAAAAATATATCAGCGCGGGACTTACAGGGTCACTGTCCCCACAAATGTGCCAGTAGACTATTTGCACTTATCCTATATGTATATATCTTAATATACGGAGGTGTGCAATTTCCAGTGTTGCTTGCTATGTGACACAGAATTTAAACAAATAATTGCTAGGGGCCACTATGGTTTAGATTACATTATCACTGATGGAAACTACAGGGATTTAAAAAATAAAAAAAACAACAAATCTTTTATTTCATTTTGCTATATTATATGGAGAAGAAGAAAAAAAAAAATCCCAGCAGCACTTTATATTGAAACCACTGTACAAAACACTTGCCGGTTTTCCCAATGGACTTAATAACTAGCTGGGAAACGAATCTGTAATTATTGTGGGGCTTTGCAGCATCATGCCTGTGTGGCCCCCACTTCTGTCGTGCTATTAGTTGTAGCTACCATGTTCAGGTTTGCCTTTTCAAAGCTAACGCAAGGTGCTTGTTGCTCACCTCACCTCATATATTGTACTTTCCACCCCCTTTTAGGGTTTCATTCTACATACCTGCATATGCCTTTTTCCACTGCATTGTGTCTGCAGCTTCTTGCCAATATACTAAAGCTTTCAGTAGAGTAATAGCTAGTATCAGTTTTTGAATTCATTATTGTTATCGTTACAAAGGGAAGGGATTTTAAGCACAAATCTGCTGCTCATCTACTGGTGGAACAGAATATCAAATCAGAAGTTGTCTGTGACTATTTACATAGGGAACACAAAGGTGTCACATATTAGAATGCTGCATTTTCATATGAATTATTGTGAATTCATCAGAGTTTATTTATTATAACTTATTCATTCCTAAGTTAATTTAAGTAATCATTTATTAAGACAGGATTTTGTATAAACGTGTGCTCTCTGTGGAACTGAAGTTTAATTTATTTTTGTACTACACGGCATGAATTTGTTGACATTTTAATTTTGCTATAAATGTGTGAAATCACAAGTTGCTGTGATAATTCATTTTTAAATTGTGAACTTTGTACAATTTTTGTCATGCTGGATGTTGACACATCTTACTCTGAATAAAGAAAACTGTGTTGCCACACTTTGTAGGTCTTTGTAGTTCTCTGATTGATGCATTAACACTTTCATGGCAGACAGAATAAATGTGCCGCTCAGATTTCAATCTGAAATGCTTACTTTTATCCTTTTATTTTCTGGGCTAAATGAGACACACACACACACACACACACACACACACACACACACACACACACACACACACACACACGCACACACACACACACAGAAGGTGTGATGAATGTGATGGAGACGCTTCTCATTTACCAGTGCTCTGGGAAGATAAGCCTTTCGGTTTTCTTGAAAGCTGTCTCAAGTACTTGCTGTTAATCAAATACCATGACAGACAGCTGACATAATAGTTAAAAAAATATTAAAGAAATTTAGTGTGGGTGTTTGAGGGTGTGTGGGTGCTTCACTTAAAACACGGGAGTCAGAGATTGTCTTTGAGACTCCACCCAGGCACACAACATTTATTTTTGTATGTTTTCTTTTGCTTTGTTTTCTTTTGGATTTCCCTATCAACTACCAATAATGGTATCCCCCTGAGGAATTGTCAGCAATGAAACAATAATCCATAAGGCAAATGGGAAACCAAAACAGAGAGCAAAACACCACAAATCAAAATGCTGCTTTATCGCAGTGGGCTTGCCACCTGCTAACCTGCGAGGTACAAGCTCCAGAAAACATTCTCCTACTTCCTAATACTTTACTCTGATCTCCCTAAGGTAAACTATTTTATGTTCCCCGGGACTGTAAGTCACCCGCTTGGGGTCTGTCAAAATTACATCCTGGCTTTTGGCTTGAGCCGTCTTTGCTGCCAGTTCTCGGTCCCCACTGCCTCCTGCTACTGAGTCAGTCTCTCTTTCTTTATCTTGCATTCTCTGTTTGTTTGGTCCAGGGGCTATTCCTCTCCACCAGCCAGAGCTTCCGGTACATTGTATCCTACAAGAGTTAGCCAAAGGAATGGGAGAACGTTATTTTTATGAGATTGACCATCCCTCCAAGACCTGCCCCTCAACCAATCAAAGAGGGCTGAGCAACACACCCTCGCTCAACTCTCTTTGTCAACACCGTGATTGACAGGCAGATCCAAACAGAGCTTCCGACCCCGAATTCAACCAGTGAATCTAGTAGGTGTCCAACAGGCTCCTGCAGATCCAATTCACTCAATGTGAGCATCCAGATGGCCCCCACAGTCAAAAGTATAGCCTTGTCAATGACACCGGGTTTCAGCGAAATCCCACATCACCAGTCATGGGTATCAAGAGCCATTTCTCTCAACTCTGCAGCGGGTGTCCAGCAGGCCCCCGCTGTTAACGTTCCTGTAAACACTCTCTCCTCCACATTCACTCTGCCTCACCAATATCTTCCTGTGGGCATCCAGCCGGCCCCCATAGGTTTTTCAGCTTCCATTTCAAACTTTGCTTCTTGCTAGTATTTGGTATATGGGTACTATTTCTGAGTTCATCAATGCATTAAGTCATTACAGAGTTATCATTTGTGAGTTTTTATCCCGACAGACGTCATGAGTTAGAAGATTACATCTCAGTTATCCTTGATCTTTCTGTTCGTTTTGGTGGGACTACATTTTTTGATTATCACAAAGCTTTTTCAGAAAAGCCGCAGCCCGTGTTAAGCAGTGGAAACAGTGCTTGTATTGGGGCGCTCTAAATCAGGATTTATATGGCTGTTTCTTCAAAGGTTTACATGCTCTTTCCTGTTCCATATGCGGCTCATCTTCGCACTCTACCATAACATGCTCCCAGACTGTTTCTTTTTTCTTCTCCCCCTTCAGTTACGTCTGTACCTAACCATAAAAATGAATACTCCATCAATTCTCTTTGCTCCCTCCCGTTCCTAAGATAGCTACAGCCGCCCCATTATTTTTTCAGGGGTTTGGCAAGTGTGTAATAATTTTAACGGCAGAGCTTGTTGGTTTTTTCTTGCAATTTTCTTCACATTTGCAGCCATTGTGGAGAAGCCCACTCCCAAGTATTATGCCTCCGTCAACCCAAAACTTCAGCCACGACTCAAGTGCAACCCTCCCAAAACAGATGTTCCTAAATGACTGCTAAAATTCCACTCAACCCCAGTAAATATTCAAGCTTCCAAATTAACTCTTCACCCTAATCCTCAGTTTGTATCTTATTTGATTCATGGTTTATCTAACAGGTTTTCAACTAGGCTATATTCCTTTCCTACTTTCCCCATGATATGCAATAATCTGCAATCTGCCATTTCTGATCCTGCAGCAGTAGATTCCTTACTACAAAAAGAGTTGGATAACAACTTCATGATTGGTCCCTTTGCCACGCATTCCTTCTACTTACCGTGTTAATCCACTAGGTATAGTGATGTGTAAATTCTCAGGAAAGAAAAGACTTATAATTGACCTATATCCGCTCCTCACAATTCCTCTAGTCCCAGCATGAACAGTCTTTTCCTTCTTGAAGATTTTTCTCTCTAGTAAGAAACCATCGACCATGCCATTTCCCTTATCGAAATAGCAGGTCAAAATGCATTGCTTGCAAAAGCAGATATTTCTAATGGCTTCGCTATGGCACCTTTTCGGAGTTCAGTGGCATGACTTTTTTTTTTCAGTACGTTTAACGTTCGGATACAGAAGTAGTCCCAAAGTATTCAACACCATATCAGAAGCTCTTTGCTGGATCTTGTAAAACAATTTTTGACATTCCCTTCCTGCTCCACCTCTTAGATGACTTTTAAGTTTAAGTAGTTTCAAGTCTGTATTTTCAAAACTAGGGATTCCTCTAGCCAAAGAAAAAACAACTGGTCCTTCCACATGTATAGTGTTCTTGGGAATCATGCTAAATTCTAATTTCTTTAAAGCATCTTTTCCTAAAGAAAAATAGATTGCATCGTTATTTCCATTTATTCTTTTCTCTCCAGAGAAACGTTTGTCTCTTTACGCAATGAGAATTATTCCACAAGGTTGTGCATTTATTTTATATCTTCTTCAGCTTGCCTCATCTATCAATTCTCTATTCTAATCTATTACCATTGATTATGTTTGTTGTGAAGAATTATGACTATGAAACTCCTTCTAACTCAGTGGAATGGATTTTTTTTTTTGTTTGTTTTTTTTTTTTTTTAAGATGAATGCCTTCTACGACCCAAAGAGTTACAGCTTTTTACTGATGCTTCTCCTTCTCAT
Organism: Polyodon spathula; assembly: GCF_017654505.1. Lineage (NCBI taxonomy): Eukaryota > Metazoa > Chordata > Actinopteri > Acipenseriformes > Polyodontidae > Polyodon > Polyodon spathula. The sequence continues at coordinate 70,735,224 of NC_054539.1, forward strand.
GGTTTTGGAGGGTACTTTAATGGAAATGGGTGCTGCTTCTTGGCTGATTTAGATCAGTCTTCTTGCTTTGGGGGTCATCCTGGGCAACAAATCTGTCCTCACCCACTCAGACAGTTTAGTTACTGTTCAAATTATAAACTAAGGCCATGCGTTCTCTCAGTCTATCACTTGGTTATCAGTTTGCCATCAATTCATATTAGCAGCAGATCACATTCCAGGCTACATGAACCAGGTTGCTGATGCACTTTCTCGTTTTCAATTTCAGAAATTCAGATTTTTGGCTCCAGAAGCGGATCTTTATCCATCCCCAATTCCTCCCTTTTCAGACCTAACATTTCTCTAAATCATGCCAGCTATCCCCTTATCTTACAAGCACAGGAAACAACCTTGCTCAGCATCTCACCTCACACGCTACAAACATACTGGTCAGCCTGTAATAGTTTGAAAAGTTCCATACAACTTTTAACCTTAATTTTCCTTAATTTTCTGTTTCAGTCACAGCATATTTTAGCTAACACAAAAACTCTCCCTAATTAGCTTCTTCCATTAAAGTGGTCACATCAGGCATTCATTTCTTTCACAAATGAATATGTGGTTCCCCTAGCTGATTCTCAAAGGGTTAAAACATATTGAAGCTTTCACATCTAAGCCTCGTTTGCCCATAACAATAGATACTTATTCGTTATGGTTATCATTCTAACATTTGAGATAAAATTCTGAATTCACTGCTTCATCTTGCCAGTTCAACTCTCTCAATCATCCATGCATCAACGACATATTTATTCTCACAAACGATACTCTGACCTTCCTTTTAAAAAAGAGAGAAACGATCCAAGAAAGGAAAGGCCCCTTGATTTATTATTTCAGACTAAATTCAATAACAAGTCCTTATGAATCCCTCTCTTCCTTTCATCAAATTTGTCTGTTGCAAGGTGCTTCCATTTCAGATCCCTTGTTTGTAAATGAAAATGAAACTATAGTCACCCATCACTGGTTTAACTTTCACCTCTGCCACATCCTATTCAGATCGGGATTTCTAGCGAGAACTACTCAGGCCATTCTTTTCAAATAAGAGCAGCTTCATTGCGAAATTCCAGATCACCTCATTGAACAACTCGGTCGGTGGTCATCAGAAGCATATCAGTTATATCTAAGAACTGACATCAATGTCCTTAAAAAGGCTTTCGCTCAACTGAATACTTAAATCTATCCTGTGGCACTGGGACCTGCTCGGTCTATGGCGTTTAACTTGAACTGCTATTTGGCATCCTTTGTTTTGTAGATAATTCACTGGGGTAAAGTAAGTCCTACACAATGTATTATTTACTCCTGGGATATTTTTCTACTTTAAGATGTTACGTATTGCAATGTCGTGCTGTAAAATAAAGGCACGCACACAGCCCGTGCTGCTATGCTGTCTCTGCTTGCGCTCTGAGCAATATCATGACTTTTATTACTTTTTGAAAACAAACATCCAAACGAATATTTAAATTATGAGCTAATATCCGAACATGAAAATCCTGTGTTCGTCCAAGCACTAACTGCTATATACAGTATATATGCACAATTTGTTTCTGAAAAGAGTTACATTATCAAGATAATTAGAATGCAGCCGACTCAACACTTCTTTACACATGTCAAGCTTCAAATTGGTCAGGACAGTTGACCACCCAGTATATAACAAACATCATCAGTCCTTAACATGCTGTATAGAAACTAAACATTAACCAAAATAATTCCTTCCCTGTCTGACCTTAAATCGATCTGCTTGACAGCAATTTGTTGAGATGTTTTTGTTTTGTACTGAATCTTGTGTATATCATCCAAAGGCTCTTTAGAAAGTTCCAAAGCTATATTTTAAGTGCAACACTATGGGTCTAAGGAAACCGCTGCTTATGGTACTGAATAACTTCATGTTGCAACTACACAACATAACTGAAATAATACAAAAGATAGTGGTGATGGGGTGGGGCACTGATAACAATGCTAATGTTATGCAATGGATTTTAATTGAAATGCCTTGATGATAACCACTCCTTTGAAAGCACTGTATAAATGGATCAGATCTAACTGTCCGATGACTCTGGGGGGTGCAAGGTGGTTTCAAGGGGTCTGCAGCACACACAGATTTGGTCTCACACCAACGCTGACCAACAGTGCATTCATAATATGTACACATGCAAAACCAGCAGAGGGCAGCAACAGATTTAAAAAAAAAAAAAAAAAAAAAAAAAAAAAAAAAAAAAAGGGGGTGGGGGTGGGGGGGGGGGGTGGGGGTGGGGGTGGGACTCCCGCCCCCCCAACTAGACGTCTTTAACTAAGACAAAAAAAATAAGATTTGTTCTTCTCGTCTTCAAACGAAAAATATTGGCAGAATAAAAGGAAACATGAAAAATTTTTGTCTAAAAAATTATTATAGTATGTGAGCATGTCGACCCTTGATGTCATCTTATGTAAATCTCCGTAGTGTTTAAGACGTTTGCTTTTGGTATCACAAATACTAGATACTTATGTTACGTGTGTAGCAAAAATGTATTAGTCCTGAAACTTTCTTGGCCAAGTAGTTATAATCAGAGTTCAAACGTTTCAAAGACGTTCGTTCATTTTTGGGTATCCTTGTCTTTGTAGTTAGACTTTTATTGTCAAAGAAGTGTACTGACCAAATATACGCTATTGGTACTTAATCAAAGATTTATGTATAACCTGTTGAAAATAGCCTCTTACTGACCCTAGAGAATTTTTCTTGTTGGTATTGAAGTTGTGTTATCGAATTTCGTGAATAGGTTCTGTATATTCGTAAGAAATAAAATGTAACAATTAAACACAAGCTCTTAAAGCACTTTCGCTAATGTAATCTACGATAGTATTACATTGTTAATTTCTATTTTTGTTTTTTTATAAGGATTACCACCATATATCAGAATTTCAACCAACGAGCCACGATCGAATGATTTACTCTGCATTCATTTGGTAGTGACCTCACATTTTTTATTTATTTTGTATCTGTTTTAATGTAACCTACTTTTGTATGGTAAATTGTGGTAAGTTCACAGAAATATTTTTTAAAAAACCTGTATGTTATGTTCAGTGCTGCATCAAACCCCAGCAACAAAGATCGGCACCTGAACCGAAAAAAAAATAAATAAATAAATAAATAAATAATAGACACCGTTCAACACAAACTGAATTGTTATGCCAAACTGAAAATGCTCATATAAGTCTCGAAAAATAAAAATTAAAAACTGAAAATATTCAATAAATGGATTACTATTCGTATTTCCAACTCGCTATGTGTCTGTTTTTGTTTATCGTATTTTAAATCAATATCGATTCTAATTTCAAGGGAAGTACGTTCAATTCGTTACAAAAAACGAAGTATCAACATCAGTGGTGTAGTCGAGGTTATACGCAGCTAAGCAGCGTTTCTACAAACTTTTAATTTGGGCAATGTAGCATTTACCCACTTCTCATATAAGAAATACAGAGTTTGCTCATTTTTATTTAACTGTGCTAATCCTGGGTTTTTAACAGTGAGCGTCTCTGCTGCGTTGCTGTGCACGAGACTGTCAGCTCTCAATCAGAACTGCGGCACGAGCAGAGGGGCGTGGCCACGACTGTGTGTGTGTGTGTGTGTGTGTGTGTGTGTGTGTGTGTGTGTGTGTGAGTATTCTGTGATTGGTTGTTTATGTTTAGGGATGTCAAGTCACAAATATGGTCAAGGAGGCCCCTCTGAAGAGGGCCCATGAGGTAGCCAAACCTCTGGTAGAGTGCATGGTGGGGGTAGGCCGGCAATAGCAGACACAGTTGAAACCGTGTCCACAATCCAATGGGACAGTCACTGCTTAGAGAGGGTCTGACCTTGGGTCTGTTTACCATGACAAACGAAGAGCTGGTCAGACTGACGCAGCTCTCTCGTTCTATCCACACAACAGCTCAATGCCGAAGCGGGCAGAGGGAATTTAATCTCCTATCCGACTCCTTCGCCAAGGGAGGTGGGTGGAAAGCCTCTAGTTCCACTGACTGATTCAAGTGAAAAGCTGTAATCACCGTGGGGAGGAAAGCAGGGCTCGTGCGCAACAATACCCTGTTTCCATTGTCCCAAATACACATACAGGAACTGTGCACTGACAGAGCCTGTAGCTCACTGACCCACTTAACAGAGATGATGGATAATACAAAGGCTGTCTTCATACAGAGATACTTCAGCTCTATGGAATGTATGGGATCAAACGGGGCCTTAGTGAGATCTAACTCCAGTACAAGTTATGCGTATACAGACTGGCTATAGGCACTATAACAGTGCTGTGTGATCTGCTGAAGTCTGATTTAGAATCACAAACAGCCCGCAGTTACAGGCAGCTGTCAGTCTTCTATGTCAAAGATACTGACTGGTATCACAGATACACTTTTCCATAGGGCAAGGGAGTATATAATATTTCCATTTGAGGCTCTGGAACAAAATAGAATCAAACACAAATTGTATCAGTTATCTGGCTTCCCAAACGTGGCAAGTGTAATGGATTGTACCAGTGGCGTAACTGGTTTCAAAAGTGGGGGTGGGCAGTTTCTGTAGCTGGGGCATGCATGAAGATTATTCTATCTGAAGTAATAAAATACATTACAAACAAGTACAACAAAACATTGCATCCCTCGTACGTCTAATTAAAGATCCAAAGACATTCCTGCGGCAGTCATTTAAAACAATACATTGTTGGCACAATGTTTGTCATGAGTGGTGAGTGTGGCAAACAGCTCAGTCACTTCTGAGTCATGGAGAAGAGCACTGGAGCTCTGCTCAGATCAGAGCCTGGGTCCAGGATCCAGGATCAGATCCTTTAGTACAACCGGCCCCTGAGGTAGCATTGAGAGCTAGAGCTAGTGTGGCATAATGCAGATTTAATGAGGGATGAGAATTGCCCTTGTAATTTATTTCTAGAAACGTTGAGGTCTTCTCACAATTAAAATACTTAAGATAAATACAGTTTATATAACAATATAACAAACGCATACTAATGTTTAACATTTGTATTATGATTGTTCACAAACATTCAGATATTGCATGTAAAGAATATGAATATTAATATTGCATCCGAGAATACATTGTGATATTGAAATTTTTTTCTATAGGCAGTTGTAAGATATATTAATGCAACATAATAATAATATAATTATTATAATAATTAATAATTAATATTATATAATTATCATAATAATAATATTAGGAAAGAAAAAAAGGGGGTGACAACGCCGTTGTACACGCGAAGGAGAGCAGCACAAAAGGTCAATTTACCTGTAGGCCTGATAACTTTACACTGATTAACCGAACAATTCTTGGCTTTGTAGTAACGACGAAGTCAACTTAGTAGCAGGAGTTCAGTCCTAAGCAGAAGTCAAAGGCTTTGTGAGTATAGAAATGAACCTGCCCTTGTTGAGAATAAAGACATAGTGGAGGCCGGGGACAGTTGTAACATGGGACTGTTGTAACACCTTGAATTTCTTCGATCACAAAAAGTGCCATCACTCACTCGACACATGGTCAGTTCAGGTCTCTGACTGCCTGTGGAAGAGAAGATGCCTGTTGCAAAGCCCTAAGATTTTATCTACAAAAATCGATTTTTGGCCTATTAGAGTAATTGTTTTCCCCAATTTTCTTTTGTGAATTATACTTGTGTCATCCAGTTTACGGATCCAGGCTTTTAGCATTCTCATCCCTGATCTCTGTACTTATAATTGCCACACTTGATTGCTCTTATGTTTTGTTGTTTCTTTCTGAAACATTAGTAATGGCTCCATGGGTTCGGGCAAATAGTAACACGTTACAATTGACCCCATACACATTATTAGCTGAACTATATTTGGGCACATGAATCTTACACTGAAGGAAACAAAATGTTCATATATCACAATTGTGATTCAGAGTGACATATTGTTGTTTGATAAGGCCTATCATTTTAGGGGTGTTAAAAAGTTTTAAAAGTAGGACAAAAAATAAACTGCCATGTGAACATTGTATGTATATCAGCTCTTAAAACAGCATAGCTATGGGGATTGACTGAGGGCAGATGTAAGTTGTTTGTATCAAAGTCTGGTCAAACTAGCTCAAATCATCTGTGCGTATTGAAGAGAAATGTAAAAAAAAAAATGTTACATCTGGCCCCGGTCTCCCCTGTAATTAGGTGGCAAAAGAACTTGCAGTGCAAATGCATTGTGACCTCTTTTTCTCTCTAAAATGCGCCTTCTGAAAATGAGGCTGTGAGCGTTTAGTTGTCTGACCTGCTCAACATCCTAACATCTTATCTTACTATATCTATTTTATGTTTGCTATTCAACATATATCTTACATGCTTCTTGTAGGTTACTTATTTGACTGCTAGTCTGACAGACCGGTGAGCACCATCACCTAATGTTACTTTTGGTAAGTAGTCTCAGATTAGTGCTAATTTGGGGTCTATGGAACCATGAATATCGTGACAGGCATGTATAAAGACAGTATGGAGTTTGTAATATTGGCAACAGCCCGTGTTAACTGCAGTATACTGTATAGATATTTTTTAAACGCACACAATGCACTGCCATCCCAAATGAACAGCTGCATTAATTCAAGAAATGTTCCCTCCGTCATGGCATCAAGATCTAGTTACATTTAAAATAACTAAATACTGAAAGGAATAACTTAAGGGGAAGTACATATTGTTTAAGTGTTTGTCCTGTATACATGATGAAGTGTAGAGATCTTACAGAGATTCGTTAATTTCTCTAAATTTATGAGTAACATATTTATGAAACCTCAGCTTGAAACCTGCTAACTGTTTCTAGGACTATGGCATAGCACGCAGGAACATGCTAGTTAGAAGTAACTAAGTTCATAAATGGACAGGGAAACCTATTTACACAGAACAACATCGATCCTCCACACTGATTGGTAACTACAGTTTGGAACTAACATTCCTTTTTGGTAGGAAAAAAAAAAAAACAGACTGCATATTTTCATTGGCTGTTTTCCCCGTCAAACAAAAATGGTAACACTGCCATTGTTCTCATGCGGAGGGAGCTACAGATTGATTTGGCAATGCCTTCTCAGCTGCAGTTTCGGATGTTAGTTAGTCGGTGAGAGAAGTTGAAGGCAGTGTGGTTTCAGCACGGCTGACACGCTCACAATGGCGCTCCGGTGGGCCAATTATTTTTTCCCGTTATTATTAACAATTGGAGTGTTTCTCCTCGCATCTAACCCGCAGCCTGTCCTGTCGTGCCCCAGCCGTTGCTTATGTTTTCGTACCACCGTGAGATGCATGCATTTAATGCTGGAATCTGTACCTGCTGTGTCTCCTCAAACGACTATCCTGTAAGTATTTTCAAGAGAAAACAACTGGTGTGTGTTTGAGGGGTGGGGTACGGGCGACAGAACATAAGTAGTCCAGAAAGTGTTTAAACTCTTTATTTTTGAAGAATCAGTTTTGGTTTGTCAGAAATCTATTTTCTGTTATTTTTATTTATTTATGTATTTGCTCTAATGAGTAGTTATGGTTTTGCGAGTAAAATACATTTATACAAGCCAATTAGTCAATATAATAAATTTCTGTATTCCATTACAGTTCGGTTTAGTAGAAACCATGAAACGCAGGTAACTCTTGTTGATCTTATGCAGTTTTTTGGTAATCAGTGCCAACTCAAAACGTTAATAACATTTTTCCGCAAACACAATGGCAGGCTTTGATTTCACAGTTGTGGATTGAAGTATCTTTTGAAACGCGGCAGTTAAATTCCAATACAATGCAAATACTTGCAGAAACACTACCCGCCAAGGCTTGAAATGTAACACGTTCAAGTCTGTCTCACATGTCTGTCACAAAGTACAGAGCATAAAGGTGGAGGTGGAGGTGGAGGTGGAGGGGGGGGATGCTCCACTGAGATAAGACTTGCGTCTTTTAAAAACAAGAATACAAAAGCTGTTCGGTTATTGTGCTACGATCTGTAAATGTGATTTCCTGTATAAATACTTAGCTGGACACGTTCTGATCTTTGCCTGTCGTTTAATACGTGCAGGCTTTTTCAGCATGTACATATTAACCATAAACTCTTTATTATAACTTCCATTCGGTGCTTTTTATCGCGTTTATAAAGAGTTTTGATTTCAATGTTTTTTTTTTTTTTTTTTTTTTTTTTGGGGGGGGGGGGGGGG